>NC_057801.1:543144261-543444261 GCF_018294505.1 Triticum aestivum
CGATCGGCTTCAGTTAGCAGCAGTAGCGAAGGAATCGCTCCACCGGGTTCAGTTAACAGCCATCGATCGATCGCTTGGGTTCAGTAACGCGTAGCCTGCAGTGCAATCGCTCGGGTTCAGTTAGAGCCCAACGCCTCGCTCGGGTTCAGTTAGAGCCAACGCCTCACACACACACGCGTACGTGTACGAGAGAAACGCGCATCGCTCGGCCCCCGACCTCCCACCGTAACCGGCAACTCCCCGAAATTTTCCTCCCCCTCGCTTCTACCATAGTTTTTTCCGTCATGGACGGCCCAAAGAATGTCATGCATCTGCGTCTCCGGCCCGCCCAGGACGAAAAGCCCATTTTCTGTCATGATTTTTTGTCATAGAAGTAGGAGCCCACCACATCTATGATGATACCGGGTTCTGTCACAATCATCGTCATAGAAGTGTCATATGTATGACAGAAAAAAATTTCGTTCGGCCCAAAATGTCACGGATGTGTCTTTTTTTTGTAGTGTTCTCTCTTTTTGGTTCTCAATACAATGTTCTCCTCGATGTTCTTGAACATCTATCTATGAATATTAATCGAGTCTTCTTTGTTCTCTTATATGCATGATTATTGTAGCCTCGTATTTCTTCTCCGAAACTTTGGTTTGGTTTGGCCAACTAGATTGATTTTGCTTGTAATGGGAAGAGATGCTTTGTGATGGGTTCGATCTTGCAGTGCTCAATCTCTGTGACAGAAGGAGAAGTGACACACATGTATCGTTGCCATTAAGTAAAAAGATGGGGTTTATTCCTACATAAATAGATCTTGTCTACATCATGTCATCGTTCTTATTGCATTACTCCGTTTCTCCATGAACTTAATACACTAGATGCATGCTGGATAGTGGTCGATGTGTGGAGTAATAGTAGTAGATGCAAAATCATTTTGGTCTACTAATCTTGGATGTGATGCATATATACATGATCATTGCCTTGGATATCGTCATAATTATTTGATCTTCTATCAATTGCGCAACAGTAATTTGTTTACCCACCGTATGCTATTTTCTCGAGAGAAGCCACTAGTGAAATCTACGGTTTCTCGGTCTATTTCCTATCATATTATTTTCAGATCTATTATTCCAAAAACCCAAAAATACCTTGCTGCACTTTTTCTTTATTTATTTTATTTTGTGTTTTTGCTAGATCTATTTATCCAATCTCATACAATTTAATCTATCTCAATACCGAGGAGGGGTTGACAACCCCTCTTACGTGCAAGTATTTGTTATTTGTGTGCAGGTGTTGTTTACATAGTGTTGCTTGGTTCTCCTACTAGATTGATAACCTTGGTTTCATAACTAAGGGAAATACTTATCGTTGTTGTGCTGCATCATCCTCTTCTCTTCGGGGAAATACCAACGCAGATACAAGCAATCAAACCATATCAATAATATCGTAGTTTACCGCAATAAGATTAATAAAACTAATCTTAGTCTTTGGATCAAAGTAAGAATAGAGTTTACAAACCCTAGCCTTATAAGTCGCATTCCTTATCTACGACGGTGTTGTCAATGATGGAATGGAGAATTGGTCTGCTGGGGGAACCGGAACGGATCTAAGCGAAGCGATTCTCCTCTGGATCTCTGTTTCTCTGCTCTGGTTATGGTTTGAGGGTGTTCTGTTGTTCTTCTCTATAAATCCTTAATACAAAAGTTGCTTCTATAGATGAGAGGGATGCAACGGCTCCTGGTATGACCAGTGGTACGAATGGGGCTGCTCGTACCACTCGCCGTATTCTGTTTCGTTGAGAGTAGATGAATATCTTTCCAACGAGAAAGTCACCCATCTCCTCCTCTATCATCCCAATATACTTCAAGCCCTTCCAAAAGTGTTTAACTTGAAAACATGTAAGGAAACAAGGTTTCTCTAATATCGGTAAATAATCTTTAATGAATAGGTGAAACCCGAAGAGTAACTTCGAACCAGACATTTCACATGTTATTTCACTTGAACTAATATTTAATTAAGTATTTGAAGTGGTTTGTACTTACGTTATGGCCTCACTTCACAAGGTGACGTTTATGTTTTCTGAACAACGAGAATGGACCCGAAGATCCTAGATGAAAAAATGTTACAACACCAAACAAGGACCCATAGAAAGATAAAAAAACACAAACAAATCCTTTAATTATGCAAACATGACACCTTAATTGAAATGCATTGCAAGTACATGTTGGACCACTAGACCCATCAATTTCCGCTCACTAACCCTAAGCCTAGCTTTGCCTCGTCACACATTGATTCTTCGGTTAAGTCTTGTTGCATCGACAGTTAGCCATTAACACATCGATGCATGATTATGAAATGTGTGCCGCACTTGGCAGGAGGCACATGAAAGAGAGTGCCACATCACCCTGCTCACTGTAATGAGTGTATTATTTGGTAAAACATGGTTCATAAACAAAATTTATGTGTGTATTATTTGGTAAAAACTATAAAAGAACAGAATTTGGTTCGATTCATAGTTGTATCACAAAACACCTTTCTCCACAAGGAAATATATGAAAATTCGAAGCAAAAAATGTTGGTTCCAAGGTCTTGTGGCACGACATGCATGCACCAAGCGAAATGTCATTAAGTGCATGCAGGGTAAGACACATATAATGACATCACTACATTAAAAGCTACTCCCAGAGATAAATATTATTTTGCAGGTAAAATCATTGGCTTGATTGAAAAAGCCTTGTTCACTGTCATCTCTTCGTAATTTCACCTGGGGTATGTTTCGACAACCTTTTTGGGACTTTTTTTAACACAGTACAGACGCAGGTGCTCATATACATGCGCATACACTCACCCCTATGAACGCACACACGGACACCCTACCTTTATGAGCACCTCTGAAAGACTGAGCCGGCATATCATCTTGAAATTTCCGAAGTCATCATAGGCACCTCGTCATCGACGGGAACGTCTCCTCCCACTGAATGCGCATAGCCGGAAATCCTGAAATAAATACGAGCACCAGGATTTAAACCCTGATGGGCTGAGGATACCACAGTCTCTCTAACCATCCAACCACAGGTTGGTTCACTTAGGACTCTTTTGTTACTATGTAGCATTCCTTTGTAAACTAACATTTCACGTGGGGCATGATTCATCTTATATTTTACACACTAGCTATGGATCTTTTTCTAAAGAAAATGTGCCGATTTTGGTACCAATACATTAGCACTCGTAAGTTCGTAAATCATTTGGTGGCAAGATATGTTTTGATAGTAAAACTGGATTCTTCTATTACCATGCAATAACACTCTCACCACCATCATTCTTGTAACAAGTTACCGCATGGTAACTTTGGTACAATATAGGGGCAACTTCGTAAATCATTGGATGGTGATTTTTTTATGGAAACATATGGATATGAGATAAAGTTCACATAATGAAGCTCTTGTTGAGACAAAGCCAACTATGAAGACGGGTTGATCCCCGTACAAGTCAATGGGATGAGTAACTCGTAAGACAAATGTTCTGGCATGTTGACTGCAACCGAATATTAGCTATACCGTTACCAAACTATGACATGGAGGATTTCCTAGCGTATGTCAAAGAATTTCCAGTTCTCTCTCAAATCGGCGTACTATGTGGAATGGGACCACAAGTTTGGGAATAATCTCTGTTGGTCAAATGGCCAAGGTGCACCAGAAAACGTGAGTGTGTGGAAGAAAGTTTGGGAACTAGGCTGCCCGGCAAAAGTCGGAATTTTCACTTGGAAAGCGTTGCATGGTACCCTAGCATGTGGTGTCAATTTGGCCCAGAGACATATCAAGGTGTCGCCGCAATGCCCCTGTTGCAAGGAAGGGGCTGATACTACGGCTCATGTGTTGTTTCAATGCCCTGCCGCAAGGAACGTCTGGGAAGAGCTTGCTTTGGAGAAACTAATTCAAAAGGCTTGTCTCATTGATAGGGTGGGAGAAAGTATATTTGGATTCCTATTGGAGATGCCGCAACATGAAATGATGGGCCAGAAACAGGAAAAGATGCATGAAATGATAGCAATAACCTGCTGGTACCTATGGTGGGAAAGGAGAAAGCTACGCCATGGAGAAAAGGTTCAAACTGCTAACCAGATTGCTACTTCTGTTAGAGTCCTTACATCTAACTACACTGCTGCGGCCGCCCCTAAAGCTAAGAGGAAAACAGGAGGATGGGAAATCCCGCCTAGAGGACATGTGAAATTGATTGTCGATGCATCCTTTGATGATGATCTGCTTGTAGGGATGGCAGGTGCAATCATCAGAGATGACAGAGGTAATTTTATCAGCGCGGATAATTGGAAACTTGATTTCTGTTATGATGTTCTTTCAGCCGAAGCAACTGCATTGCGATATGGTTTATCTTTAGCACAAACTGTAGGCTGTAATAAGGTCATCATTAACTCTGATAATTTGGAAGTGGTAAATACAATGAATGAGGGAGGAAGATCGGCAGGACCAGCAGCAACAATCTTCGACGACTGTTATCACATGGCATGTGATTTTCTTTATACTTCCTTTGTGCATTGCCCCAGAGAGGCAAATATGGTTGCCCATGAACTGGCAAATTTGGCAAAGGGGCCTTTATGTAGTAGTTTCTTTGATAAGGCTCCTAGTGAACTTATCCCGCTTTTACTTAGCGATGTAACTCTTGTAACACCGTAATGAAGTGGGATGATTTGTTTCAAAAAAAAAATGAAGACGGGTTGTAACTACCGTTCACATTTTAGGAGTTAAAACATTTTAAATATTCAATCTTCAGAAGAGTCAAGATAATATCGGTTGATACATCCTATTTTGTATGCATGCAAATTACAATGTTATTGAGTCGTGCCGAAGCATAATAGAGAGTACGTTCGCATACTGTTTTTAATTAAAAACAACTTATTTTTGCGGGAAAAAGTAATACTAATATTGTGAGTGGATTTTTTAAAAAGAAATACCCATAACTTTATTCAAACATGATATCATTGCAAAGTGCAATGCTTTGCATAAAAAATTCAATAAACTACGATACAACTTCTAAAAGTAAGAATTACAATAAAATCTATTAGATACACCTTCCTCGTGATAATAAATTTTTGAAGACAAAATTATTAACAAAGACACTTTAGACGTGAAAGTACCCTTGTGAGCTTGAGTCCAAATGAGCTTGTATGAACAATAAAATCGTTTTTTTTAAATATATCAAAACATTCTGAATTTTTTCTGTGGTAAAATTTGACAATTCTAAGTGTTTGGACATTTACATCATGAGATCACATTCGAGGAAGGCGTGAAAAAAAAATCAGTGCTCCAAATGTTTTCGAAAGTAGCATTTTTGGAGCATCTTTTTTTTTCACGCCTTCCACAAATGTGATCTCATAATAAAAAAATTCAAGCACTTAGAAAATTTGTCAAAGTTTACCATAAAAAAATTCCAGATTTTTTATTCTACTGTTCTTCCAAGCTTATTTGAGTTCGAGCGATACTCCACGTCCCTTTAGACACTGCAATTAGACCAGAATAGCGAAACGGCTACTTCGGTTATCAAACTTCAAAAAGAGAGAGAGAGGGAGAGCCATAACTAGGCTTTTTTTTGTTAGAGATAAGTATGGGTAAGCAGCTTTTTATTTTAGCAAATGGGTTAAGCAGCTGTGATGCCCATAACTCACTTGGGCCAAACTGAGAAGGCGGGGGTGCCAGGCGCTTGGTTGTAAACGGGCCGATCAGTAAGGCGAAGCTGCGGCGTTCCATTCCAACACGCCGCCGCGTACAGCCCAGCTAAGCAGTGTAGGGTTTAGCCCCCGTCTCCCCTCCCCCCCCCCTGCCGTGCCCCATCGCACGCACCCCGCCGCAATGGCCGCCGTCGCCGCCGCAAGATCCTTCCTCCGATCCGGATCTGCTGCCTCCTCTCTCCGCGGGGCTGCCGCCAGAGCCGCCCCCCGCGCTGGCTCAGCTCCGCTCCCGAGGCGACTCCCGGCCTCTGCTCCCCGCGTGCTCCTAAGGTACGAGCGCTCTTGGTTAGTGGTTCTCTAGGAGCATTCGTTTTGCCACTTGATCTGGATGAAAATTTTGGTTTCCATGTTTCGCCATCTGTAGGTCACCGGTGGAGATGACCAGCTTCTGCGTGGAGTCGCTGATGCCCATGCACAGTGCCACGGCGTCGGCGCTCATGACGTCGCTCCTTGCCACCCCGGCTCGCACTGGGTTTGGTTGGCTTACAGAAGGTGATTTTCACATTTCTATGTTTTTTTTTCGCAATCTAAGATGGCTTATGTCACGATGCATGTTTGTCTATTGCTATCTACTGTTGAGCAGACTAGTTTTAGTTGTTACGGACTGCAGAGTAGAGTAGTTTTGGGCTGATCACAAGCGCGTAAGTCTCTGCGCTAGATCAATTTTGTCTTCATAATCAGTCTGATGGTAATATGAATTTGATGTGTGTTAGTTGTAATTGTGCTTTTAAACCTGTCCTAAAACAGGCTAATGTTGCATTCTCATGCTGTCATTACATTTTGACACCATATTTTTAGAGTGTTGCAACTCTCAAGTGCCCATTTCATAACCATACTGTAATTTTATCTAGGGGGAGAGTCCACAAACTTATGTGATGGGAGTCATTTTTCTGTAGATAAAAAAATTTCAAAATCTGATGATTAAATTTGTCGTGTTGAAACCAATCTTATACTTCCACATGGTCCTTGTTGTAGGTCAGGACGAAACTAGATGAACATCAAGCCCCAAAAGGTGAATAAACTAATAGCTGTTGATGATTAAGTACCTTCATTAATTTATAGTTCAGAGGAATTCGTGGAAAGAGGAGACCACTGCACTTATTTGAAGGGGTCGGTTATTGAATAGATTGTTTGTAAATGAAAATCATAGAGGCCCTGCAAAGTGTGTTGCCATCACAAAAAAATGGTGCACGGCAATAAAAACTTCAAAATACCTTTTGGCTATTATTATAGTTGTCGACCTTTTGGCTATACCAGAGATCATTTGCTTTGCAAAAGTTTCCCTTTGATTAGGTGAAGCTGTATGTATATTTAGTCTTTAAGCAAATATTGTTTTGAATATTCACATAGTCATGAGTGACACATTTGAGGCAAAGGGGTCACTGATTCTTTTGTATTGACCCAGCTGGCAATGATGACGTGTGACAGTTTCTAGGTGGAATGTAGCAGATTATAATCTCCTCACCTCAAATATTCAGGTCTGATCATATTTTAAGGAGTATCCATAATAGTATATGTTTGTAGTGTGTTTCATAAATTCTCCTACCGTTTGACTTGCACAAGAATGCAAGGTGAAGATGCTTAAAAAAATCAGATCTGAAAAACCATGTCATTTTTTTCACGTGGTAGATAAAAACTGTACTCAGCCATGGACATAGCAACATAGAAATTTGGACTTGGGTCCACTCCTCACTTCCCCATTCATCTGAAAGCTATTGCATCTTGATCAAGTTTCTTTTGAATTTAGTCATTAGTATCATTCGATGAGTTTATAGAAGTTACTTTACCGAATATAAGAAGAACATTAATCTGTTTGGATTTTGCCTCCATTATTTGAAGAAATGCTAGCAATTATACTTCGACCTCTTGCAACACAATGCAAATCTACATACTTAACATATGCTGGATACATATTACTCCCTCTGTAAAGAAATATAAGAGTGTTTAGATCATTACTTTAGTGATCGAAACGCTCTTATATTTGTTTACGGAGGGAGTACTTTTATGATTATTGTCCGCAAAAAAAACATGTGTGCCTTTCCTTGTAGCCAAAAGAATGTTTGTTTGACCCATTTTTTTTTTATCTCTGTAGACTTGTGAGTAGTGACAATGGAGGTTCTCTGGGATGAAGAACACATGCTTTTTATTTTTACGATATGTATCTGCTTTATTTTGCAAAGTGGAACTCATGGACACGGCGCAAAGTAGTTATTACGGTTGTTACATTTATAATGTCAGTTGAAGAGTTGGAGCTTAGATTATTCGTTTCTATTTGTAGATGGATGATTTCTTCTTGTCGGAGCCTGCTGTGATGGTACCTGGTACGGACCTGCCAAATTGAATTTGAAAGTACTCTTTGGTCGCCTTCTAAGTCTGTACTATCCTGGGATTTTCGTTTGTATAAGTATGTACGGGATTGTTATACCTGATTATGCCAAGATTTAACCGACTTGGTCTGATTATGCCTTTCGTGGAAAATAATAATAATGCTTAGTTGGAAGTTTCTGCTTTGTTTTGCTTCTGTTCTTATGTTATCAAGTCGTTGGAGAAAATGTACTCCAATCCTATCTCTAGCTCTCCGTACCTGCTTTTAATTTTAATGTATTTAGCAATTTATGCAACCTGGCCTTAACTGGACCATTTTCAGTCTATAGTTCCAGTCGATCTAACGATCACTCGTAAATAGACATGATAAAGAGCAACTTGCCATTGTTCGAGCTAGCTCATGAGTTGGCTAGATTAGCTAGCTTTTCCTCTCGTGGTACTTTTGATGAGGCCCTTAGTGCCAGGGTGGGTTTTGGCCCAACGGGATGTTTTAGCGGCTGGGTTTCGGCCCAAGTTATCTTGGCCCATGGAAAAGTCTTTTCTTTGCTTATATGAGTTTTAAGCTGCTGGGCCGAATGAGTGATGGGTAGCCGTGGGCTATGGGGCTAAAATTAAAGTTCTGTGCGTTTTCTGTTTATTCAGTGTATTTTAGTATTATGATTATTCCCAAAATGTTTTGCACTGTTATAAATATAAATTTGCCAGAAAAATGATGTTGTAAATTACGTTTAGTTTTCTGAATGAAATGGAACCAACGAGAAATTTTATTTAGAGAACTCTTATGACATTAATGTTTGTGTCATTTTATGGCATATTAATGTGATCATTTTGTAATACAGACCAACGTTGTTTTACAATTTTGAATCACACCATTCATTCCTTATTATTTTCTGCCCAATGGTGATATAACCTTATTATTTTCTGCCCAATGGTGATATAATTTGGACTTAATTTTTGCATGGAAATTGATCAAACCAACGTAGGTTAATTTTTGTGCAATTTAATTTAATTATGATGTTCTTTTCCTTTACTTATGATATTTTGAATTCATGACAACTTCCAGTCCTCGTGGTCTCGAGATCGAGCCACTTACTAGAAACAACCTCCAAACATGGAAGGACTCGTTGCTATTGCATCTCGGCTGGCATAAGGCTGACCTTGCGCTGAGGGAAAGTAAACTAGTGGAACCTAAAAAGGATGTCACTGGGTATGCTGAGCTTAAGAAAGCCTATCATGCTAAAGTTGAGAAGTGGGAGAGGTCAAACAGAATGGCGCTCTCAATTATGAACTTCTCCATCTCGACTGAGATTAAAGGGGCTATTCCCGCTAATGAAAGTGCCGCGGAATATTTGAAATCGGTGGAAGAACAATTTAAGGGCTTGGAGTAAGTGTATGTAGATGAGCTTTTGCATAAGTTGCTTGCAAAATATGATGGGCACGGAAGTGTGAGAGAGCATATTTTAAGTATGAGCGATGCCGTGGCAAAGCTTAAAATCATGAAGTGTGACTTGAGCGAAGAGCTGTTTGAGCTCCTAGTTTTTAGGTCACTACCCTCACAGTTCAATCCAAGATAAACTATAATTCTCTTGAAATCAAATGGAAAGTACGTGAATGCATTGCACATTGCGTTTAGGAGGAAGAGAAAATGAAGAGTGAGCAGAAAGAAGATCAAGCTTTCTGTGTTAACTCTATAAAGAGGAAGCATGAGAATAGTGTTCATAACAATAATATGCCCAACAAAAAGCAGTTTTCCAAAAAGAATCCTTCAAAGCCTAAGCAATGCAATGAGGCAAGTTGTTCATGTCCCGCTTCTTCAACGGCTGCTCTAGTAGATCTTAAAAATGTCGGTGGAGAAAGACTTTGCAATTTTTGCAAACATGCAAATCATTCATACTCAAGAAGTATCAATCCTTCTCCGAAATTGTGGCATCGTTGCTTGGGCCACATTTCGAGGGGAGAATGAAACGATTGGTTAAAGTAGAGATACTTCCTTGACATGATTTGGTTGTTTGCAAAAATTGCAAAGTCTTTCTCCAGCGGTATTTGTAAGATTTACTGGAGCAGCTACTGAAGGAGCGGAACGTGAACAACTTTCCACATTTCATTGCTTAGGCTTTGAAGGATTCTTTTTGGAAAACTGCTTTATGTTAGGCACATTATTGCTATGAGCATTGTTCTCATGCTTTCTCTTTGTAGAGTTAACATGAAAAGCTTTATCTTTCTGCTCACTCTTCATTCTCTCTTCCTCATGAACGCAATGTGCAATGGGTTCAAGTATTTTTCATTTGATTTCAAGAGAATTATAGTTTATCTTGAATGGATTGAATTGTGAGGGTAGTGACCTAAAAATTAGGAGCACAAGAAGCTCTTCGTTCAAGTCACACTTCATGGTTTTAAGCTTTGCCGCGGCATTGTCCATACTTGAAATATGCTCCCTCACATTTTCGTGCCCATCGTATTTTGCAAGCAGCTTGTGCGAAAGCTCATCTGCATACACTTACTTTGAGCCCTTAAATTATTCTTCCACCAATTTCAAATATTCGGCGACACTTTCATTAGCGGAAATAGCCCCTTTAATCCCAGTCGAGATGGAGAAGTCCACAATTAGGAGCGCCATTCTGTTTGACCTCTCCCACTTCTCAACTTTAGCATCATAGGTTTTCTTAAGCTCAGCATACGCAGTGGCATCCTTTTTAGGTTCCACTGGTTTACCTTCCCTCAGCGCGAGGTCAACCTCATGCCAGCCGAGGTGCAATAGCAACGAGTCCTAACATGTTTGGAAGTTGTTTCCAGTAAGGATGAAAACTGGAAGCTGTCATGAATTCAAAATATCATAAGTAAAGAAAAAGAACATCATAATTAAATTAAATTGCATAAAAATTAACTTACGTTGGTTTGATCAATTTTCATGTAAAAATTAACTCCAAATTATATCACTGTTGGGTAGAAAATAATAAGGAATGAACGGGGTGATTCAAAATTGTAAAACAACATTGATTTGTATTACAAAATGATCACATTAATATGCCATAAAACGACACAAACATTAATTTCATAAGAGTTTTCTAAATAAAATTTCTCGTCGGTTCCATTTCATTCAGAAAACTAAATGTAATTTACAACATCATTTTTCTGGCAATTTTATTTATAACAATGCAAAACATTTTGGGAAGAATCATAATACTAAAATTCACTGAATAAATAGAAAATGCACAGAACTTTAATTTTAGCCCCATAGCCCACGGCTACCCATCACCATTCGGCCCAGCAGCGAAAAAACTCATATAAGCAAAGAAAAAACTTTTCCATGGGCCAAGAGAACTTGGGCCAAAGCCCAGCCGCTAAAACAGCCCGTTAGGGTTTCAAATTTTCGGTTTCTACGGTTAGGGTTCATCTGAATTGGGAAAAAAATTGGGGCTTTCTTTTTATTTCATCATGTTCTAATTGCTAACGGGAAGTAAAACCCGTGCTAATTTACATCTTGAAGCGGAAACGTGGCATATTTAAACTAACAAAACTTGTTAATAATCATAAAAATCTAGCACCGATCCAGTAGCAGATTACCATTATTTGATTTAATCCCGTAGGATCTACTTAACAGGATATGCCTAGTCATTAGATCACCTAATTGCATAATGAGTAGAGAGGTAGATTAGGATCTTACAACCAATGGAAGCAGCCATTGGTGTAGTCTAAGTCCCGTGTCTGCTCGATGCAGGCTTGATGCAAGCTTGATGTAGGCTCGGGGTATAATCTAGATAGAACAGAATATGGTTTCCCGCAAAAGAAAAAACAGAATATGGTAGTTTTGTATATGAAGCGGCATCGGTTCGTGCGCCGCTCTGCACCCCTAGTGCAACGAAATTGCAAATGGTGCATGGGCACCATGGTGCCCTTTTCCAAAAATATATTCTAAAAGGTAAAAAAATGAATTTTTGTGTGAATTTTTTTGTACACAAAACGTGCATACTATGTATGTGCAAATTTTGTCAACATTTTACTTTCACACATGGCGTACAAAGAAAAGACAAATATTATTTTTTCAACATTTTGTTTTGGTCGGAATTTTGTTTTTTTACAGCTTACAAATTATTTATTTTCAAAACAAAATTTCATGAATCCGTAGTGAATACATACAAGTTTCCATGGATATTTTTCTGATTTTAAAAACTTCTAAATATGTTTTTATTTTTTCAAAAAAGAGCCACCATAACTTCGCACTTGTTATTACAAGCGATGCATATGAAACTATGGGACGGAGGGTGTAACGTACCACTTCTAAAACCCTAGCCTAGTTGCTGTTACCGTTTAGGCTAGGATTTTTTTTTGTGTGGAATAAAATAAATGTTTGAACAAATTATTTTTATCTTTAGCATTTTCATATCTGGGTTCATGCCCATTGAAAGTGCACTAGTACTAGTTAGGAGTTACATGGACTCGTATCCATCTTCTACTCGAAATCTAGCCCACTCTTCATCCTTTTCCTCTAAACTGGTGATACAAACTCACTTTTAATTTCATTCGAACTCAAGCCCAGCGACCCAAGATAGCCAACCGTCCTGCTCAGCTCCAATACGTTTCCTTGGGTCCGGAAGGTTCCTTTGGGCGACCAAATACAAACCAACTTGTGTCAAATTCGGATTCCAACTTTGGCTTCGAATACTAGAAAGAAACCCAATCCCATGGAATTCTAGTCGACCTAGCGTAGCTCCAACCGACCTAGGGAGAACATATCCTATGCACCAGGCAAATCTGTGCACCCAATGCACTAGTAGGTTTTGGGCCAGTAGATGAAAAAGGAATGGCCCAGATTTGATCACCAATTAGACTATACCATTTTTGCAGAGGCCACCCTTCACTATAAAAATTGACCCGCACTTCACATCTCTCACTTCTACAAACATGTACGTTCAGATTTTTTTGGCTCAAACACAGAAAGGGTGACCGAATGTCTGATTTTGGATCGGTTTTGACTGTGGTATTTGTCTTGACAAGACCTTTGAAACAATATCAATGTTGAATATATTTTGAAAACATATTTTTTGTTGCTTTTTAAACTATACTCAAACTTGATGTATGGCAAAACATCTCATTAAAACAAAGATGTCAGTCAAAACAGTTCGAATTCAGACATCTGATTCAAAATATATGACCTATTTTTATTTGGACAGAAAACAATAAGCAAACAGTTTTATTATGGAAGACTGAGAATGTGAGATATGGAGTGTGGGTTAATTTCTAAACAACAGAAGGACTATTTTGCAAATGTACCAACCATCCATCTTTCTAGCCAGCTCATCTTCCTCTATTTTCTATCCAATGTCTCATCTAGCATCGGTGCATTGGGTGCATGAATTAGGCCAGTGCATTGGGTGCATCCTCCTGACCTAGGACCCTTATAAATACCTCCCCTACACCCCTAGGCTCCAAATAGACGAAACCATAGCTCACAAGCCACCCAAAGTCGCCACAAAGTTGATCTTGCAAAAATCGTGAGACAACAGGAAATTGTCCCGTAACCCGTCTGTTCGAACATCTTCTTGAAGAATCCTCCATTAGATTTCTATATACATAATTGAGTCTACTCCGTGCGTGGAAAATTTAAGGGCGATCCAACGGTGCAAACTCCCTTGACGTTCTGTTGAGATTTGTCCAGGCAATTTTTCTGCAAGTTCAAACTTCCGATTTGCAATTATATCCTTAGTTTTTTTTTTGCATCGCTAGATCTTTCTAATCTAATCTCCAGGGAGTCATCAATCTCTCCCTAAATCGTTTCTCTAATCCGTGCAACAGGGAGTCATCAATCTCTCCCTAAATCGTTTCTCTAATCCGTGCAACCAAATTTGATCACCGAGGTCTGCTTCGAGCCACTATATCTGATAAAACTGTCCAGATTTTCACCGGTTTTGCAAGCAGCCTAGCGAACGACTCGGTATGCCAAGCTTCAAACCCTTTGGGCTGCATGGATTGGAGAAATGTAATAGGGAGGGATTGAAGACACCCTAAGATCATATTAGAAAGGTCTAACGATTTAAAAAATACCAAAACTAAGGATATAACTTGATTGCAAATCAGAGGTTTGAACTTGTAGAAAAACTTGCTGAACAGGTCCTGGTAGATTGGACGTCGCGGAAGTTTGCACTGTTGGATCACCCTCAAATTTTGCGCGCACGGAGTAGACTCAATTCCTCAGAATTCCATAGGAGGATTCTTCAAGAAGATGTTCGAGTCACCGAGAACAGGTGGATTACATGACAGTTTCCTGTTGTTTCACGAGTTTCGCGATATCAACCTTGTGGCGACTTTGGGTGGCTCATGAGCTATGGTTTCGTGGGTTTGGAGCCTAGGAGCATAGGAGAGGTAATTATAAGGGTCCGGTTGGAGCTGCCCTAGGTTGACTAGAATTGGATAGGGATTGTGTTTCTTTCTTTTCTTGTATTCAAAGCCAATGCTGGAATCCAAGTTTGACACAAGTTGGTTTTATTTGGTCGCCCAAAGAACCTTCTAGAGCCAAGTAAACGTGTTCGAGCATAGGCAAAGATGTTTGGATGAAATTCATAGTGAGTATGGATCGCCGGTTTAGAGGAAAATGGTGATGAGTGGGCTTGATTTCGAGTAGAAGATGGAGACGAGTCCAAGTAACTCCTAGCTCAAGTACTAGTGCGCTTTCAATGGACTTGACCCAAGAGATAAAAATGCTAAAGACAAAATAAATTGTGCAAACATTTATTTTATTCCATGTGAAAAAAAATCCTAGCCTAAACGGTGACAACAACCAGGCTAGGGTTTGAAAAGTGGTATGTTACAGTGGGAGTATCTAATAAAGGGGTGTTGAGATGCTAAAAAAAAGCAAGTATAGTTTGATCAGCAGGTTTGGAAAGCACTTGTTCTGATTAAGAGCGAAATAAGTCCACTCTTACACGTAGACCTGTACATACTCGTACTCCACAAGTGAGAAATTGTTGTCCTCCTTCACATCGAAGCTTGCCGGTTCAGTGACTTCAACAAGCCCCCGTTTGTCAACAGCTAGCTTCATTATCCCCTTGGGCATGCCAAGCTTTGCATCCCAAAGAATAACGGTGTTGCCGGGCTTCAGCATGTCAACTGTCAAACATATGTAATTTCTGTTGTTAGATGTTTGCCATGTAAAACCATGCTAACCAAAACAGTAAGACAATCATGCATTTGTCTAACTCTATGAAATGAACAGATTACGGAAGGATCTAATTTGCTACGTTCAGAAATTATAACCGTATACAAAGTAGACTCCTCAAATAAACATTTATTTATTTAATACTCTGCGTCTAGTATTGTCTAGGATGGTCAATGTGATCAATCAAGGACAATACTCCGTGTCTCTGCCCGTATCCATACTCTGCAATTTTGCACATTAATTTAAGCATAAGCACGAGACACCCCGAGTCAAAGATTTAAACACAACAACACATGATGCCGGTTACCAGATGCTACGTATTTAGCAGATTAATTAATTACTAAGAAAAAGGGGGATGTATTACCCTGGTCCTTGCGGGCGGTAAAGAGGATGCATCCAGTCTCATCGCCGACGAGGCATTCGGCGATCCTCGTGGGCCTCGCCACCGGGCCAAAGCGGGTCACCACGGTCTTGGTCTCGGTCTTGATCTTTGGAGCTTAGCACCTTAAGGAGAAGCGTGTGGCCGGTCGACGTCCCGGGCCTGAGATCTCCCACCACCATGAACACTGGCGTCCGCTCTGCCGCCGCCGTAGCCATGGAAACGGAACAAGCAAACAGATAGAAACTCGAGGACGGATGATAAAGAGTTGATGCTACGATTACGACGAGTTGGGACTTTGGTCTGCCAAAACCCTAGAAGCGATGCTGTGAATTTATTATGGATGGTTACGAGTCTCAGTCCGTGGTCGAGGAGGACACAAACGATGGGGCGGAGGAGTTGTTATTGCATCAGACGTTGCCATTGTTATCCGTTTTGCTTTAATCTGCAAAAGGTGAAAAAGGCTCATCGAATCCAACGTCTTGAGGATCCCTTGAGCCTCAGGCTCTCAGCTACACAACGATGGACAATTTCCACGATTTTGCATCTTGGTTGTATTCCAAAGAGGTCGTCCGTATAGTCTTCGTGCTGCTTACCTCAGTTGATTTTTTTTTTTGGCGGGAACTTACCTCAGTTGATTTGACCCGCCTTGGCTATTAAGCAGCCGAGTGAAAAGAAAAATTTACTGATGCCTATTTTTTCACTCGGTTGTTTCTGTAGATGTAAAAAAAAAGGCAGTTGAGTGAAAAATTACGCAACAGTCAATCCGCATAGCCCCGAGGATGAGTGGGGGAGACCGCAGCCGAGCCAGGACCGCACCGAAGACGGGGCGACGTGGCTGGCTGTGGCGTCGTTAACGGGGGCGTTGGTGAAAAATTGAGAGGTTTGGGTGGGGGGCTTTTGTGTTTAGATTGCCGGTAAGATTATAAGCTTTAGGCTGCCCGCAAATCAGAGTATCAAAAGTGTATCATGCATATAAACTAGACATTTTTTATAAGATGACACATAATTAAACTAGACATTTTTTTATAAGACGACACACAATTAAATGAGAAAAGAAAGGATTTGTACCATGTCATGATATCATATAAAATGTTGTCTTATATTGTGTCATGCTTGATAATAAATGAGACAATCTAAGATACTACTCCCTCCGTCCCATAATATAAGATGTTTTTTAGCACTAGTGTAGACGGATGGAGTAACTTATAATATGCACTGTGAGGGCGTGGGCGAACCGCCGACGCCCTCCCCGCTGCTGCGCCAAGCCCTGGAGGAGAGGGCGGGAACCCTGAAGTGGAGCTGGCGCCCTCCTACTACGGGGCCATGTTGGTCATCTTCTTGTCGGAAGGCGAGAGAGAGGCCACCATGCGCTTCTTTCCCCTCACCTTCAACGACCACGACATCGACCTCGAGCGGCCTGAGCATGGCCCCAACCGGTTCGGCTGGCAGTACGAGTACTTTGTTGAGCTGTCTGCCGGTGGCTTCCCCCTGGAGCACTGGATGGAAGCGGGCATCAGGACGGCGTTCCGCTCCATCGGCAACATCTGCTGCATCCACCCCCACTACCTCTCCGGCTCCGACTTCTCTGCTGTCCGGTTCATCATCAAGCTGGAGCACATTGCGGATGTCCCGTTCAGGCTCCTCGTGCGCAACTTCTCCGGCGACGAGGCGGCCGATGTACCGCTTCGTGTCATCCGCTCGTGGACGGTCGACGAGGATGGGTCGTCACACTCCTCCGTCACGCCGCGCGGGTCGCCTTCCAGCTCCCACTCCCCCCGCTGTTCCATGGGTGGGCTGCGGCGCGATCCTCTTGTTAGAAATATGCCCTAGAGGCAATAATAAAATGATTATTATTATATTTCCTTGTTCATGATAATTGTCTGTTATTCATGCTATAATTGTGTTATCCGGAAATCGTAGGGAGGGCAGCCGCACCCTAGTCCCTGGCGCCTCCCTCTCCCCCCCGTACCACCTCTCCGTCTCGCTGAGCTTGGCGAAGCCCTACCGAGATCACCGCTTCTTCCACCACCACGCCGTTGTGCTGCTGGATCTCCATCAACCTTTCCTTCCCCCTTGCTGGATCAAGAAGGAGGAGACGTCCTCCCCAACTGTACATGTGTTGAATGCGGGGTGCTGTCTGTTCAGCACTAGGATCATCGGTGATTTGGATCACGACGAGTACGACTCCCTCAACCCCGTTCTCTTGAACGCTTCCGCTCGCGATCTACAAGGGTATGTAGATGCACTACTCTCTCTCGTTGCTAGATGAACTCCATAGATTGATCTTGGTGAAGCGTAGAATTTTTTTATTTTCTGCAACGTTCCTCAACAGTGGCATCATGAGCCAGGTCTATGTGTAGTTTCTTTGCACGAGTAGAACACAAATTTGTTGTGGGCGTAGATGTTGTCAATCTTCTTGCCACTACTAGTCTTATTTTGCTTCGGCTGCATCGTGGGATGAAGCGGCCCGGACCGACCTTACACGTACGCTTACATGAGACAGGTTCCACCGACTGACATGCACTAGTTGCATAAGGTGGCTAGCGGGTGTCTGTTGCTAACATGATTCGGACGGACTTCAGCTTCGCTACGGGAGAGAAAGTCTCATCGTAGTCAACCCCTTGAATTTGCCGATAACCCTTAGCGACAAGTTGAGCTTTATAGATGGTAACATTACCATCCACGTCCGTCTTCTTCTTAAAGATCCATTTATTTTCTATCGCTCACCGATCATCGGGCAAGTCTATCAAAGTCCATACTTTGTTTTCATACATGGATCCTATCTCGGATTGCATGGTTTCAAGCCATTTGTTGGAATCTGGGCCCGCCATCGCTTCTTCATAGTTCGAAGGTTCACCGTTGTCTAACAACATGATTTCCAGGACAGGGTTGCCATACCACTCTGGTGTGGAACGTGTCCTTGTGGACCTACGAAGTTTAGTAGCAACTTGATCCGAAGTACCTTGATCAACATAATTAATTTCCTCTCCAGTCGGTGTAGGCACCACAGGAACATTTTCCTGAGCTGCACTACTTTCCGGTTCAAGAGGTAGTACTTCATCGACTTCTACTTTCCTCCCACTTACTTCTTTCGAGAGAAACTCTTTCTCTAGAAAGGACCCGTTCTTGGCAACAAAGATCTTGCCTTCGGATCTAAGGTAGAAGGTATACCCAATGGTTTCCTTAGGGTATCATATGAAGACGCATTTTTCCGACTTGGGTTCGAGCTTTTCAGGTTGAAGTTTCTTGACATAAGCATCGCATCCCCAAACTTTTAGAAATGACAACTTTGGTTTCTTCCCAAACCATAATTCATACGGTGTCGTCTGCCCTATTTAAAGTGAATGTAGCTGTCTCTAGAGCGTATCCCCAAAATGATAGCGGTAAATCGGTGAGTGACATCATAGATCACACCATATCCAATAGAGTGCGATTACGACGTTCGGACACACCGTTACGCTGAGGTGTTCCAGGCGGCGTGAGTTGTGAAACAATTCCACATTTCCTTAAGTGCGTACCAAATTCGTGACTTAAATATTCTCCTCCACGATCTGATCGTAAGAACTTTATTTTTCGGTCACGTTGATTCTCTACCTCATTCTGAAATTCCTTGAACTTTTCAAAGGTCTCAGACTTGTGTTTCATCAAGTAGACATACCCATATCTACTTAAGTCATCAGTGAGAGTGAGAACGTAACGATAGCCTCCGCGAGCCTCAATGCTCATTGGACCGCACACATCAGTATGTATGATTTCCAATAAGTTGGTTCCTCGCTCCATTGTTCCAGAGAACGGAGTCTTGGTCATTTTGCCCATGAGGCATGGTTCGCATGTGTCAAATGATTCATAATCGAGAGACTCTAAAAGTCCATCAACATGGAGCTTCTTCATGCGCTTGACATCAATGTGGCCAAGGCGGCAGTGCCACAAGTATGTGGGACTATCATTATCAACCTTACATCTTTTGTTATTCACACTATGAATATGTGTAATATCACGTTCGAGATTCATCAAGAATAAACCATTGACCAGCGGGGCATGACCATAAAACATATCTCTCATATAGATAGAACAACTATTATTCTCGGATTTAAATGAGTAGCCATCTCATATTAAACAAGATCCAGATACAATGTTCATGCTCAAATCTGGCACTAAATAACAATTATTGTGGTTTAAAACTAATCCCGTAGGTAAATGTAGAGGTAGCATGCCGACGGCGATCACATCGACCTTGGAACCATTCCCGACGCGCATCGTCACCTCGTTCTTCGCCAGTCTCCGCTTATTCCGCAGCTCCTGCTTTGAGTTACAAATATGAGCAACCGCACCGGTATCAAATACCCAGGAGCTACTACGAGTACTGGTAAGGTACACATCAATTACATGTATATAACATATACCTTTAGTGTTGCCGGCCTTCTTATCCGCTAAGTATTTGGGGCAGTTCCGCTTCCAGTGACCCTTCCCTTTGCAATAAAAGCACTCAGTCTCCGGCTTGGGTCCATTCTTTGGCTTCTTCCCGGCAACTGGTTTACCGAGCGCGGCAACTCCCTTGCCGTCCTTCTTGAAGTTCTTCTTACCCTTGCCTTTCTTGAAACTAGTGGTTTTATTGACCATCAACACTTGATGCTCCTTTTTGATTTCTACCTCCGCTGATTTCAACATTGAAAATACTTCAGGAATAGTTTCACCATCCCCTGCATATTGTAGTTCATCACAAAGCTCTTGTAGCTAGGTGGGAGCGACTGAAGGATTCTGTCAATGACCGCCTCGTCCGGGAGGTTAATGTCCAGCTGGGACAAGCGGTTGTGCAACCCAGACATTTTGAGTATGTGCTCACTGACAGAACTATTTTCCTCCATCTTACAACTGCAGAACTTGTCGGAGACTTCATATCTCTCGACCCGGGCATGAGCTTGGAAAACCATTTTCAGCTCCTCGAACATCTCATATGCTCCGTGTTGCTCAAAATGCTTTTGGAGCCCTGTTCTAAGCTATAAAGCATGCCGCACTGAACGAGGGAGTAATCATCAACACGTGACTGCCAAGCGTTCATAACATCTTGGTTCTCTGGGATGGGTGCTTCACCTAGCGGTCCTTCTAGGACATATGCTTTCTTGGCAGCTATGAGGATGATCCTCAGGTTCTGGACCCAGTCCGAATAGTTGCTACCATCATCTTTCAGCTTGGTTTTCTCTAGGAACGCGTTGAAGTTGAGGTTGACATGAGCGTTGGCCATTCGATCTACAAGACATTTTTGCAAAGGTTTTTAGACTAAGTTCATGATAATTAAGTTCATCTAATCAAATTATTTAATGAACTCCCACTTAGATTAGACATCCCTCTAGTCATTTAAGTGATACATGATCCGAGTCAACTAGGCCGTGTCCGATCATCACGTGAGACGGACTAGTCATCATCGGTGAACATCTCCATGTTGATCGTATCTTCCATACGACTCATGTTCGACCTTTCGGTCTCTTGTGTTCTGAGGCCATGTATGTACATGCTAGGCTCGTCAAGTTAACCTAAGTGTTTTGCATGTGTAAATCTGTCTTACACCCGTTGTATGTGTACGTTGGAATCTATCACACCCGATCATCACATGGTGCTTCAAAACAACGAACTTTCGCAACGGCGCACAGTTACGGGGAACACTTTCTTGAAATTATTATGAGGGATCATCTTATTTACTACCATCGTTCTAAGCAAATAAGATGCAAAAACATGATAAACATCACATGCAATCAAATAGTGACATGATATGGCCAATATCATATAGCTCCTTTGATATCCATCTTCGGGGCGCCATTATCATCTTTGTCACCGGCATGACACCATGATCTCCATCATCATGATCTCCATCATCGTGTCTCCATGAAGTTGCTCGCCAACTATTACTTCTACTACTATGGCTAACGGTTTAGCAATAAAGTAAAGTAATTGCATGGCGTTTAATCATTGACACGCAGGTCATACAATAATTAAGACAACTCCTATGGCTCCTGTCGGTTGTCATACTCATCGACATGCAAGTCGTCTCATACATCACGTATATATCATTCATCACAACTTTTGGCCATATCACATCACAAGGCATATGCTGCAAAAACAAGTTAGACGTCCTCTAATTGTTGTTGCATGTTTTACGTGGCTGCAATAGGGTTCTAGCAAGAACGTTTCTTACCTGCGTAAAAGCCACAACGCGATATGCCAATTTCTATTTACCCTTCATAAGGACCCTTTTCATCGAATCCGCTCCCACTAAAGTGCGAGAGATTGCCGCATACTATGATTATGAGATATGGCAAATGGACGTCAAAACGGCATTCCTTAACGGCTATCTTAAGGAAGAACTGTATATGATGTAGCCGGAAGGTTTTGTCGATCCTGAGAATTCTAACAAGGTATGCAAGCTCCAGCGATCCATTTATGGACTGGTGCAAGCATCTCGGAGTTGGAACATTCACTTTGATGAGATGATCAAAGCGTTTGGGTTTATGCAGACTTATGGAGAAGCCTGCGTTTACAAGAAAGTGAGTCGGAGCTCTGTAGCATTTCTCATATTATATGTGGATGACATACTTTTGATGGGAAATGACATAGAACTTTTGGAAAGCATTAAGGCCTACATGAATAAGTGTTTTTCAATGAAGGACCTTGGAGAAGCTGCTTACATATTAGGCATCAAGATCTATAGGGATAGATCGAGACGCCTCATAGGTCTTTCACAAAGCACATACCTTGATAAGATATTGAAGAAGTTCAATATGGATCAGTCCAAGAAAGGGTTCTTGCATGTATTGCAAGGTGTGAGATTGAGCTCCGCTCAATGCCCGACCACGACAGAAGATATAGAAGAGATGAGTGTCATCCCCTATGCCTCAGCCATAGGGTCTATTATGTATGCCATGCTATGTACCAGACCTGATGTAAACCTTGCCGTAAGTTTGGTAGGAAGGTACCAAAGTAATCCCGGCAAGGAACAGTGGACAGCGGTCAAGAATATCCTGAAGTACCTGAAGAGGACTAAGGATATGTTTCTCGTTTATGGAGGTGACGAAGAGCTCGTCGTAAAGGGTTACGTCGACGCTAGCTTCGACACAGATCTAGACGACTCTAAGTCACAAACTGGATACATGTATATTTTGAATGGAGGGGCAGTAAGCTGGTGCAGTTGCAAGCAAAGCGTCGTGGCGGGATCTACATGTGAAGCGGAGTACATGGCAGCCTCGGAGGCAGCGCATGAAGCAATATGGATGAAGGAGTTCATCACTGACCTAGGAGTCATACCCAATGCGTTGGGGCCGATCTCTCTCTTCTGTGACAACACTGGAGCTATTGCCCTTGCCAAGGAGCCCAGGTTTCACAAGAAGACCAGGCACATCAAGCATCGCTTCAACTCCATTCATGAAAATGTTCAAGATGGAGACATAGATATTTGCAAAGTGCATACGGATCTGAATGTCGCAGATCCGTTGACTAAACCTCTTCCGCGAGCGAAACACGATCAACACCAGAACTCTATGGGTGTTCGATTCATCACAATGTAACTAGATTATTGACTCTAGTGCAAGTGGGAGACTGTTGGAAATATGCCCTAGAGGTAATAATAAAATGATTATTATTATATTTCCTTGTTCATGATAATTGTCTGTTATTCATGCTATACTTGTGTTATCCGGAAATCGTAATACATGTGTGAATACATAGACCACAACATGTCCCTAGTAAGCATCTAGTTGACTAGCTCGTTGATCAATAGATAGTCATGGTTTCCTGACTATGGACATTGGATGTCATTGATAACGGGATCACATCATTAGGAGAATGATGTGATGGACAAGACCCAATCCTAAACATAGCACAAGATCGTGTAGTTCGTTTGCTAGAGCTTTTCCAATGTCAAGTATCTTTTCCTTAGACCATGAGATTGTGTAACTCCCAGATACCGTAGGAGTGCTTTGGGTGTACCAAACGTCACAATGTAACTGGGTGACTATAAAGGTATACTACGGGTATCCCCGAAAGTATCTGTTGGGTTGACACGGATCGAGACTGGGATTTGTCACTCCGTATGACGGAGAGGTATCTCTGGGCCCACTCAGTAATGCATCATCATAATGAGCTCAATGTGACCAAGTGTTTGGTCACGAGATCATGCATTATGGTACGAGTAAAGTGACTTGCCGGTAACGAGATTGAACAAGGTATTGGGATACCGACGATCGAATCTCGGGCAAGTAACGTACCGATTGACAAAGGGAATTGTATACGGGATTACTTGAATCCTCGACATCGTGGTTCATCCGATGAGATCATCGAGGAGCGTGTGGGAGCCAACATGGGTATCCAGATCCCGATGTTTGTTATTGACCGGAGAGTCGTCTCGGTCATGTCTGCATGTCTCCCGAACCCGTAGGGTCTACACACTTAAGGTTCGGTGACGCTAGGGTTGTAGAGATATTAGTATGCGGAAACCCGAAAGTTGTTTGGAGTCCTGGATGAGATCCCGGATGTCACGAGGAGTTCCGGAATGGTCCGGAGGTAAAGAATTCTATATAGGAAGTCAAGTTTCGGCCACCGGGAAAGTTTCGGGGGTCACCGGTATTGTACCGGGACCACCAGAAGGGTCCCGAGGGTCCACCGGGTGGGGCCACCTATCCCGGAGGGCCACATGGGCTGAAAGGGGAAGGGAACCAGCCCCTGGTGGTCTGGTGTGCCCCCCTTGCACTACTAGGGAAAAGCCTAGCAGCAGCGCGGGTTTTGGGCCTCTCAGTAGCGCGGGGACAGGCGCTACTAATAAGGCGCTACAGCTAACGTATAGCAGTAGCGCCTGTTGTCCCACGCTACTGCTATACATGAATAGCTGTAGCGCTGTTTAGAAAAGGGCACTGCCGATATTATCTGCAGCGATGTTTACCGAGAAGCGCTATTGGTAATGCGGCGCTATTGCTAAATTCCCTCCCTCGCTACTACTAGTTTTATTAGTTTTTTCCTGCATATTTGTTTTTGTATTTGTTTTGTATTTGAATAGGCTTTATACAATAATCTTTAGCATATCATACACATACAAATGTAATCATAGCATATACATACAATTAGTCTCATCAAATCATGTCATCATCATAATCATCATCCAACACAAAGTGGTCTCTCGTCATCATCTCGAAAATAGCGATACAAGTCCTCAATTACTTGCAAATACATCGTCATCCATCTAAACAATGGTATACGCGAGAAGAGCTATCACTTTGAGTACATGAGTTCGTATCCCTCTCTCGCATTAGCGTGAACCTAAACTAACTACTGCCTGTCGCTCGGAAACCAGAAACCGGTAACACCTGTGCCTGACACTCCGGCCACTCGTCGTATATATACTCCTAGCATAGCACTTCTTCGCCATCGATGATCTATGCACCTGCATTGTCACATGAGTCGATGATATGCAACATATATAGTTGAGCAACAGAAAGAGACAGACTTGGCAAAAATAGAAACAACATATCATAAGCATAAATAACAAAGTTCATCGTACCCAAAATGCCCTAACTAGAGTGATCTTCGCTAGTCGAGGAGGAGGACGGTTTAATTACATCACAAATAAAGTTTCACTGTGCATAACTCAAAGTTTTGTCATACAAAAAGTATGGACTAAACAGACACATTGTCATATATCGAAAATCACTCCAACATGCTGTGCCATCCATCGAGGTCAGGGAGATAGTCCCCGAGCTTAGTGAAAGGCTTCATGTCGAGATGCTGAGAGGCTATCCATGTTCGGACATCTTCCCGCGACATTTGTCCTTCTTCGTAGAACATCCCTGTTTTTTGGACGACCTCCTTCATGATGATTTGGGCAAGTTCGCGCTGGATGTGATAGAACTCAGCTCGAAGTCGATGATCCTCGATATCTCCTACGTTCTTTGCCCATTGCAGAATAAGGGCATAGCCGGATCTAGGTGACATGCGAAGGTTCTGGTGATCCCGTCTGTACTCCAGCATGTGGTGTAGGACATAGAATCCATCATTAAGAGAATTGTTCGGTTGCTAGATGCAGCAGAAGTCGGTCTTATGGCCGAAGGCGACCCTTCCGCCCCTTCTCTTCTTGTCCCTGACCTCTTCACCCCTTGCTTGGTAGTAAAACATAGCACTGTCGAGAACATCCTAGATGTGGGTGTAATCCTTTTTGTGAATGTTCTTCGACGAGTCCAAGTAAAGAGCGTGGGAGAATTGGGGGTATAGGATGATGAGGACGGCGCGCCCGCCGTTGCGCAAAATAAGTACACCTCAAATTACTTAGCCTCCACCGTGCAAATGAATGATTGAAATCGAAGGAAGGATAGCAGCGCGGATGACTTACACGGGATGATAAGGCACGAGAATCGCCCCCTTGTCCTTATTGGCGAGCATGAAATTGATGATGTTTTCCCTCGCGTATACATGGTGCTCTACGCAGACTCCCAAGAAGCCCTTATGGATGTAGTACGGGTCAACGACACAGATATGAGATATCTGCTCAACCCCGATGATGTAGTTCATGTGCAAGGCATAAATGCGGACAAACATAAAATCCAGCTTCTTCACGTGAAACATGTCGAATATGTAATCGAATCAGAGGAAGAACTTATCCACGGGGAAGCTGTCGACGTACGACATTTGCCGTGGAACGTTAACCACGTAGAGTGGGTATCCTAGATCTGTCAAGACGATGAGGCCTTTCTCTACCCGCAGCACATCGTCATGAAGTCTCCTTAGATCGCCGAATCTGGCCTGTAGCGCTGTTGCAGGTAGGATTGGTTGACCGGGGATATGCCATTTATCCGCATCGGGGATATCTATATGGTCCTGAAGCCGAGGCTGCTGAGGCGGTTGGATCATAGAATCATCTTTTTTGCCTTTCCTTGCTCTCTTCCTAGACTTCTTTATTACCGGAAGGTCATCCATAATACGTTGAGACGGCAATTCAGGCACCGACTCATGATGCTCAAACCCTGAGGAGGCGCCAGTATAGACATACTATTCAGCGCCACCATTGTCCTCATCCTCATCCATGGCGACATCATCAGCAACTAATGGAGCCTCCTCCTTACCCCGTCCGCTATCACCCAACCCGACATCCGACGCTAATTGGGTAGGTGGGGTGTTGATGTTCATACCTTGCTGAGGCTGCGTGCTCGTGGGTGTGCTCCCGACCGCCTCCAGACGAAGCAGACTCTTTGGCCACAACAGGACCCACCCATTGCAACAATCACCAAGCCGCCGCGGTGTCTCCTCATCATCCACCAGTAGTGTTGGAGGAGGCAAATTCTCGTGGCCCGGTTCGACACTGGCCACAGAAACCTTGAAGACGTTTGGGGGGATCGGCCGGCTGTGGAACAATGGTTCCTTCGGCTCCATTATCGTCGCCTTCCCCACGTCCACCTTCTGGTCGCCGATGGTGTACAATATGGTGCACGGGGTTTCATCGGCCTGCAAAGAAAAGTCTGCGGCGTGAGACATCCGAAAGGCAACAAAAGCGGGAGATTATACATTTATATTGAAGGGGGCCGGTGTGACAGATACCGTGAGGGCGTCGAGCTCAGCCAAAGACGAAGCACCGCCGAGCACGTCCGGTGCGGGAGCCGGTGCGGGAGCAGGTGCGGGAGCCGGTGTGGGAGCAGGTGCGGGAGCCGGTGCGGGAGCAGGTGCTCCCAAGAAGTCAGCAAGGGGAAAGTCCTCTGCATTTTTTTCTTGATTTTGCCTTGTCCAAGTGAAAACGCCCGTCACCAAGGAAGTAGACAAATCTGCAACCACCTGTTTTGCGGCAGCTATCGCTATTGCGACTGTCTGAGATGATTTCTTCTCAACCGCAATCTCAACCTTCTTGTCGATGTTTTCTTCAGTTAACCTCCGTCTTTCCTTTCTCTCCTCCGTGGTCTCACGGTAGTAGTTCTTCCACATGGCGCCGTCTCCAACACCATGCACGCGTCCATACGACAGTCGAGTATCCACCGGTTGTCGTTTCAATATGTTCAACACCCGGTTGAATGGAGTGTCCCACTTGGGCCTCGCCAATGCCTCAGACGGCGAGTCGCTTTCGGCCGCAATCCGGTGCTGCTCTCTCTGCAAAAGGCACAAGGATCGTTTACAAATATGACTAACGTGTGCAGTCGAATTGATCAGAAACTAAAATTACCAGCAGTCTCATGAACTCCGTAATGACCGGTGTTGTCTCGTAAACCTTCTTCACTGGGTCCCAATGGTGCCGGGCCCTCAGGACGTCACGCTCCCGCGGGGCGGTGAAATCCGCCAAGGGGTCTGGATGCCCAGACTCGCGGCTTCCGCGTCCTCCTTGGCCCATTTGGACCTCTTTCCGCCATAACCACGACTTCCGAGGTGGTGGCTCCCAATGTTCCTCTCTTGAAGCCCCTTCATGTACTTAGACTTGTTTTTGGCAGCTTCGGCCTTGCAAGCCTCCTTGAATATTTGAAAGTGGTCTTCCGTGATTGTTGGATTATCCTTTACAATCTCGGAGTAGGGTTCCTTCTTGTCGATGAACCTTGCTTTCACTCGAGTTTTCCAGGCGGCCAACGCGTCGCGAAACTTGGTCATGGCGTGTTTGTTTATCTTCTTCATTGCCGGGTCCTCGTCTGGATCTTCATAATCCTTCTCATTCCGGCCCAGGAACAAGAATATCTGGTGAAACTTCTTTAGGAGGGAGCTCCTCATATTTTCTATCTTCTGTAGTTTCTCATCGTTGATGGTGGCGGTTGTCCGTACGATGCAGCCTATTTGATTGCCGTAGCATCGACGCGCTTCCTCGGGCGCCTTTGGCTCAAAAATGCCGTCCTCCACCTCCGTGACCACCAGTCTAGTAGTCCTAAGTTTGTTAGGAAGCCGTTGCCTCTTTGCTTTCGGTTCTACACCGGCTCCGCTCCCCGAGGCAGCACCGGTCTCAGTCTCAGCGCCGGTCCCGATGCCGGTCTGAGTCTCAGCACCGGTCTTAGTCTCAGCACCGGTCTGCGTATCGGTCTCAGTCCCCGATGCCACCGGTGGGCCCAGCAACAACATCGGTTGATCGTCGGTAAGGCTAAAAAATTCGTCTGCCGCCCGGTATACATCGACGCAATCACCAGAACCCTGTCCTTCATAGTTGCTATCCATGTTTCCTATGATTAAATCTAGTCAATTAATTTTATACCTAATAAAATGAATAATGACATAAAAAAGGCCTATTGTTTTGCAGGAATGTTGACTCCTTCCTGGTGCGGCAAATCCCGGGCACTCAATATGTCCTAGTTTGTAGCACAAGTCATGCCGAAATTCATGGAAAATTTCGGCATGACCATTGCTAAAAGTGGACAAATCGAGAAACTAAAATTTGCCGGAATAGAAATGAATCAACATTCCGGCAAAACATAGGCCACTCAGCATCATTCCCTAGAAGCAACAAAGCCACTTGGGCAAAATTGAACCACTTCAATGAAAAGATATAACATGACCACTTCAATGAAAAGATATAATCAACAATAAAAGTCTAGGAAGGGATCATCTTTAAAATAAAATTTGCCTAAATTCTTTTCCTTCAAAAATAGTGGTCTTTTCAAAAATCAAAAACCTTTGCAAAATGACCTCACTAAACACTTCTCTGCCTAGGACAAAACCCAAATTATGTTGATCTAGCTATTCCTCTCTCTCACACAAACACACATTATTATCTCTAACCCTTCTCTGCCTAGGACAGAACCCAATTAAATTGCAAAGGAACTCCATTTCTCTAACCCTTCTGACATAATGCTCTAAAATAAAATTTTCCTCTAACCTAGCCAACCTACTTAACCTAGCTTGTTAATCCAACGAACCTAATTAACCTACCTATTTAACCTAGTTAGTTAATCTAGTTTACCTAGATAATTAACCTAATTAAACTAGTTAACGCAGCTAGTTCTCTGTCAAAGCCCTAAATAAATTTTTGCACTAATTAACCTAGATAATTAACCTAATTAAACTAGTTAACCTGACTAGTTCTCTGTCAAAGCCCTAACTAATTTTTGCACTAACCTAGATAATTAACCTAATTAAACTACTTAACCTAACTACTTCTCTGTCAAAGCCCTAACTAAATTTTTGCCCTAACCTAGATAATTAAGCTAATTAAACTAGCTAACCTATGCATGAGAGAGAGAGAGGAGGGGTGGGGGCTTACAGAGGATGGCTCCGGTGGTGGCAAGGGAGGCAGTGGTGTGGCGAGGGAGGCAGGGGCGTCTCTGGTGACGGCGAGGGAGGCAGTTGTGGCGAGGGAGGATCTGGTGGCGTTGACGGCGGCTCCAGTGGCGTTGATGAGGCCGCGTGGCTCCGTGGAATTGGGGGCGGCTCCGGTGGCGTCGACGGCGCACGGCTCTGGTGGCGTCGATGTCGGCAGGAGATGGCGGCGAAGTGGGGCGACGGTGAATCAGGGAGACGATGGCGGGGTGGGTCGAGGAATTTGGGGGAGAAGTGGTGGCCGGGGGGAAACGGTATTTTGGTTAAGTCAAACTTAGCGGTAGTGCGTTTCGTAAAACGCGCTATAGCTAAGATAGCTATAGCGGTTTTTACAAAACGCGCTGCTGCTATAGCTATGTAATTTTCTTCCATTTTTTAATTTCCTTTTCTGTTTCTATAACGGGGGTCTAGGACACGCGCTGCAGCTATGTTAGCTATAGCGCCTCTTACAAACACACGCTACTGCTATGCCTTCCTCCATTTTTTCGCTTTTTCATTTATTTTGCTTTTCATTTTATTTTTTTCCTTTCTCCTTTTTCTATTTCTTTCATTTTCATTTACTTTTCTATTTGTTTTTCATCTTATTTTATTTCCATCAGTAGTAGCGCTCTTTGTAGAAAACGCACTACTACTTATGCCCTAGCGGTAGCGCGCTTCTTCCAAGCCCGCTACTGTTATGCGTAGCCTATCATTCTACCAACGGGAATATTAGTAGTAGCGCTTTTGCCGCTACACGCGCTACTGCTAAGATTGTATCTGTAGCACGATTTTTTCTCAATCGCTGCTGTTATCTAGCACTAGCGCCCTTTTTTGACCCGCGTTGTTGCTAAATTTCTGCGTATAAGGTTTTCCCTAGTAGTGTTGGGCCTCCCCTGCGCCTAGGGTTGGAAACCCTAGGGGTGGGGGGGCGCCCCACTTGACTTGGGGGGCAAGTCCCCCCCCTAAGCCGCCACCCCCCGTGGAGATTGAATCTCCAGGGCCGGCGCACCCCCCTAGGCCCCCTATATAAAGAGGGGGGAGGGAGGGCAGCCGCACCCTAGTCCCTGGTGCCTCCCTCTCCCCCCGTACCACCTCTCCGTCTCGCTGAGCTTGGCAAAGCCCTGCCGAGATCACCGCTGCTTCCACCACCACGCCGTTGTGCCGCTGGATGTCCATCAACCTCTCCTCCCCCCTTGCTGGATTAAGAAGGACGAGACGTCTTCCCCAACCGTATGTGTGTTGAACACGAATGTGCTATCCGTTCAGCACTAGGATCATCGGTGATTTGGATCACGACGAGTACGACTCCCTCAACCCCGTTCTCTTGAACGCTTCCGCTCGCGATCTACAAGGGTATGTAGATTCACTCCTCTCTCTCGTTGCTAGATGAACTCCATAGATTGATCTTGGTGAAGCGTAGAATTTTTTTATTTTCTGCAACGTTCCCCAACACCTCTCACTACAAAAAAAAGACACTTCCGTGATGATACGTGTTTGTCACAGTAGGTCGTGTTTTTTGTCATGTATGTACATCCATGACAAATTTATGACAGAATCAAGATAGTCATACCTGTGCTGTCGTAGAAGTGTTCCATGACATTACCAAAATTATCATAATGGAAGTGTCCACTTCCATGACGATAAATCGCGCGTGACAGAAGTGCTTTCGTCAAGGGTGACCGACACGTGGCATCCACCGTAACGGAACGCCGTTAAGCTATCGGGTCGGGTTTTGGATCCGATAACCCGTTAACAGCCCCGACCAATGGGGATTTTCCACGTGTAAAATCATCATTGGCTGGAGGAAACACGTGTCGGCTCATCGTTGGGACAGATGTCATCCACTCATTGGACGGAAGGCGCCTATGATACGTCGACACGTGGCACGGCCCAACAGAGGCCCATTCCTGTGAAAAGGCCGGCCCGTTTGACTTGGTCAAAAGGTGGCGGGCCGGCCCATGGAAAGCCTGTTAACGGCCTGTTCGCATATAGCCCATTTACAGCCCGCTAACCCAAGGCCCGTTACGCCCTATCCGAATTAGGCCCAGTAGCGTCATCTGGGCCATCCAATATGATTCCAGCCCGTTTTCACTTCTGGCGCATGTATGGCCCATGACGTCTTTCGGCCCATATGAGGCCCTATGTAACTCTTGGCCTATTAACGGCCCGTGGTGAAACTGGCCCGTAATGAACAGTGTATCACTTTACACCCATTAACGGCCCGTGGTGAAACTGGCCCGTAATGAACAGTGTATCACTTTATACCCATTAACGGCCCGTTATTCCGTTGGGCCGTTTCCAGCCCATGTTATCTTTCGGCCTTCTCAGAGCCCATTTATTCTTGGGCTCATTTCCAGCATTCGTTTACTTACGGTCCGTTACTGTCATTTTCTGCTTGTGGGCCAAATTCAGCCCGTGGTTACAGTCGGCCCGTTTGTGGTCCGTTAATACGTTGGGCCTTTTCATAGCGTCATCAAATACGGCCTATTAACGATGGCCCGTTATGGTCGGCCCATGAACGGACGATTCCAACTCTAGCCCGTTTACGGCCATAATGCGGTCTGTTTGGCCCATGTTTGGCCAATCGATCATACGGCCCGTATAAGGCCCATTGATGATACGGCCCGCAGAAGGCCCATTGTTTCTACGGCCCGTAGGAGGCCCATTGTTTCTACGGCCCGTAGAAGGCCCACTGTTTCTACGGCCAGTAGGAGGCCCAGTGTCACTACAGTAAATATTAGCCCATGGTTATTGTGGCCTACTTTTAAAAAATAGGTTATTGCAGCCACTAGCAAACCGCGGAAAAAGAACTGCAATGACTACAAGCAAACAAATAAACAAGACAACAAGGAAATAAATAAGCAAGCAACTAACGCTAGGCTATCACGGCTATTACACATATTACATCCACTGGGCATCAAAGTTCGCCACCAGTGCAAATATAGGGAACAAAGCAGCATATCATATACACTGGTTGTCAAAGTTGGCGACCAGCGCAAATAAACGCCGCAGCAAAACAAATCCAGAACTGAAACCACTTCAGAAGATCTCAAGAAACAATATCCTGGGTACCCATAATGCTGGCAAGATGCTTAGCAAGCTTATTAACTTTCTCTTGTTTGGCGCTTAAATCCTCCAGCGCTTGCTGTTGCACCAGAAAATATGCATCTGAATTCTGCAGGGACTTCCTCAGTCCTTCAGCTTCCTGTCGCAGCACATCTGATCGATGTCTTTCAACTTGAAGTTGAGACTCAAGAAGACGAACTGATTCAGGCAGCGAGTTCGAAGAGCTTGTGCCAGCAGTAGTGGCCAGTAACTCGAACACTACATCAAGACAGGACTTTTGGGTTCCCTCACTGTCGTCAAGATAGTTTTTATCAGCTTTCTTGGAGACCAACAGGGATGTCTCACTATCTTGAACCTTATCTGCATTACTTCCTTTACCATTGGATAACGCGGTACTGTTCTCCAATATTTTGTCCGCATTCTAAAAGAGAAACAAGCAGACACATCACATGTTTACCATGTTGTATATGAAACTCATTTTGGTAAATGAGTTCAGTAGTAAAGTGGACAGGATAACAACATGAAACAAACATATATCTATGTACCATGGTCACTTTATGGTCTATATCATTCTAGTTTTTGTTGCCAAATCAAGATAGAGACACAGTTCAAATAATATTTGTTCAAGACAAAGCAGAATAGACAGAATATAAGTGTGGGTAACTATAGAGCAATAACAACACTTGTAATGTGCATGACATGAGAACATAACTGTTTATTCAATTGAAACTGAAATCAACATAGAGCAGGTTACAACAGCAAACCAGTTAAAGAAACAGGTTTAAAACATACCTGTTGCGCCATTGGAGTTTCAATTCCATCCTTCAAATTTGAAAATAGTTGGTATGAGTAAATACAGTAATGCAAGAGCAAAGGAGTATGAACCATAGCTACAGAACCTGACCTGAGAACAAATCTTCTTCTCCTTTAAGCGTTGAGTTGGGATTCGGAGTGGTGGTCCTCGTGCTTTGGGCACTGCAGTTCCCTTACTAACTGCTCGTGTTTGGGTGCTCTGTGGTGGAGACGGTGCTGTGTCAACTGGAACTGGGTTACTATCTGCCGGGGTTGGGGTTAGAAGGGGTGTAGCTGGTTCTCTGTCCAACTGGGTAGGGGTACAATCTGCGAGAGTCTGGGTTATGTGTGGTGGATCTGGTCCTTGGGCAAGTACAACCGTGGTTCTATCTGCATCAACTGGTAGCACTATCTTTTCTGAAGACCGTGTTGTTACTCCCTTAGATACTGCCATCACGCTCTCCAATTCAAATGGCTGATAAACAAGAAAAGTAATTGAAAGTATAGACATTGTATGATAGACAGGTGCAATGGATAGTGGGGAATAAAAGAGGGCATGAAATAATTCATATTTATGTTGTCTAACCAAACAGGATAGCATGACACAATTTCACATATATGATGGCTAACTAAACAGGATAGCATGACACAATTTCACATTATGATGGCTAACTAAAAAAGATGGAAAGACATAGTTCAAAATATGAGACTATGTAAACAGGATGACATGACATAACTATATAATGTGTTTATTAAATAGGTTGGCATGCCATAATTCACATACATTCACGGATAGAATGCCATAATTCAAAATATGATGACTGTAAACACTAAACAGGATGAGATGATATAACTATATGATGTCTTTATTAAATGGGTTGCCATGCCATAATTCAGATAGATGATGTGTATGTACTATGTAAACATGATGGCATGATATAATTCAAATATATGATTTATATAGTAAGCAAGTAAGCAGATGGCAATCCATATATGATGTAAAAACTAAGCAATGCAAGACAACATGCATGACATGGGTAATATAACCCTGCCAAGTTTGAGCATAGACCTCAGGGGGGAAATAGGACTGGTCATCAGTCTCTGAATCCTCCTCTGAGGAGCTCTCTGTAACCAGCAAGATGTCTGCTTCAGCAGGTAGCATTGTCTGCTCTGAATACCTTGTTTTCACTCCAGATACTTCCATCACCGCTTCAAATGGCTGATGCACAGGAAGAGTAGTTGAATATACAAACGTTGTCGACAAATGGAACACGTAATACAAAAAAATGATAGCATGATATAATTCACATACATGATGATTGGCTAAACAGCATGGCATTGCATAATTCACATATATAATGCCTTTGCAACAAGATAGCATTGTATAATTCACATATATAATGTCTTGCAACAAGATGGCAATGCATAATTCACATATATGGTAATTAGACACTGAACAGGTGGCATTCACACAAAGCATGTCTAAACTAATCAAATGACATAGCAATGCGAGACACCATACGCACGATATGAGCAACATAACCCTGCCAAGTTAGAGCATACACCTCGGGGGGGGGGATAGGACTGGTCATCTGTCTCTGAATCCTCCTCTGAGGAGCTATCCGTAACCAGCGAGATATGCGCTTCGTCAGATAGCATAGTCTGCTCTGAAGACCTTGTTTTCACTCCAGAATTTGCCATCACCGTGTCAAATGGCTGATGCACACGAAGAGCAGTTGAATGTACTAACATTGTTGACAAATGTAATATGTAACGAAAAAAAGGATGGCCTGATATAATTTACATATAAGATGACTGGCTAAGCAGGATGGCATTGCAAAATTCACATATATGATGCCTGGCTAAACAAGATGGCGTTGCATAATTCACATAAACGATGAATAAACTAAACAGATGGCATTCGCACAAAGGATGTCTAAACTAAGCAGATGACATATTTGATGTATAAAGTAAGCAATGCAAGACACCATATGCATGATATAACCAACATCAGCATGCCAAGTTAGAGCGAAGACCTCAGGGGGTAAATAGGAGTTGTCTTCTCCTTCTGAATCCCCCTCAGAACAGATATCTTCCTCTCGATTACAATCCGAAATGCGTGGAGGGGGGCTGCCTTTGCGCCTACCATGGAGCGACGTCTGCATGAAATTTTATTGCCACGCAAGGCTCGTCTCTTTTGCTCTACATGTTCAGTTCCATTGTTTACAATAACTGTCATGCATAGGAATAAAACATAGTGAGATTATGTAAGGAGTGCATGCAGAAATCCAGAGTGATGGTAGCAACCTGTGGATAGACCCAAAACCAATAATAGCAGGCAGATAATGGCTTCAGTTAAAAAATACAGATAATGGCTTCTTTACTGTTTGTTTCCCACCCAACATGAAACTCATAGTAGACACCGGAGATTAACCAGATAGTAGATAGATACTATTGATAGCGGCCCCGATATGTACCCCACAACCATTTAAAAACTCAAGTTTGACCATTAGTTTGGAGCTGACTCAGAGTCTAATCGGTGAACAGGACGATAAAGTAGCATGTAATATTAAGCGATGCATAACGTAAGCAGACACGAAAGAGTGCGACCTCTCTTGCGGACCCGTGTAGTCCTCGAGGTCATCTGCTCGGTTGATGATGGTAATGCAGTTTTCATGGCTGCCAGCGGCGGGGAAGAAGATCTGAGGCGGCGAAAGACAGTCTGGAGGCCGGATCCCTGCTGTGCTGGACCCTTCTGTCGTTGGAGCAGCTGAGCTGGGGTGGACGACGGCGCAGCAGGAGCGGGACAAACCACGCAAGGTTTTCTTTGACAACTATCTGTAAGAGAAGTAATTCTGTAAGGGCTCGTTTGAATTGGAGGATTCCAACAATGCAGGGATAGGAAATAGACAGGAATAGGATAGGAATGCACGTGCAAAACAGAGAATTTAAAAACACAGGATTTCTGCCAATCTGGGTGTTTGATTCACAACAATTGGAAGATCACAGGATGCAAAGAAGCATGGTGAGATTAAGTCAAACCACAAGAAAATGTACGGTTATAATGCTATTATGCTACTATCTCTTAGTCTTGTGCTTCATGAATAGGAATTTGAAAAGGAGGACAAGTGAAAATTAAAATTCCTACGTTTTTTCTTTCAAGGAGACACTAAAGGAACAAATCCGTGTGCTCAGTGGACAATATATATAACATGTAGAGTAAAAAAGAGATGCAACAAGTGTACAACCTCTTTGGCGAAGCCATGTCGATCTCAGCGTGATTGGGTTGGCCGGTGAGGATGCTCCGGCTGACTTTGCTGTCGGAGGAGGGGAAGAAGATCTTAGGCGTCTGGAGATGGAGCCCGAGGTACTGCTCCGCTGTGATGGAGGGTTTCGTCGTTGGAGCAGCTCCGGTGAGTTGTACGACGCCGAGGCTGAAGCAGGACAAGAGAGACAACGAACAACGTTAACCTGAGTGGAATTCTAATAGCATCTCCAATACATGACGTAAAATACATAACCACAAAGTGCTAGATGTAAAATACATCAGCCGCTCATCTCTGAACTTAACTGTCGAAACTGAACTTAACTGTCGAAACTGAACTTAACTGTCGAAACTGAATTTGCTGTCGAAACTGAATTTTGCTGTCGAAACTGAACGCACTAGCAAGGTGAGGCTACACGTCGGTCGACTGACTTTTTCATCTCTGGTCAGTCGATTTTGCAGCCGTTGGATACGAAATCAAGGGCCTGCGGTTCATCTTCAACCTCCACCCCCCTGAGCCGCCAGCCACCACCGGCCAAACAGCAGCCCCCGCCGCTCGCGGCCGGCGGTGCGCCGCCCCGCCCGCCCCGAAAACACTCCCCACCGCCGGTCCGCCGCCGCCCCGGCCATCCCTCTAGCCCCCCCCCCCGTGCCGAGCTTTTTCTCCGGCGATCCCCACGCCACCGCCCGCCAACGCCCCGCCACCGCCGGCGACCACCGCCCACATCCTGAACCCTAAGATAGATAGTGGGGTACCTCTCCGGCGAGCCCCCCTCCCCGCTGCGGCTGGTTCTTCCTTCACCCCGGCGAGCCCACCCCTTGAAAATCGACTGACCCAAAAGTCGATTCAGTCGACTGAAGTGTAGCCAAATCGGAGCAGCATCGCAAGCAAGAGCAAGAGCGAGAGCAGCAGCGCGAGCAAGAGCAATAGCAAGAGCAGACCAGGCAGGGGACCGAGAGCAAGAGCAGAGCAGCAGCGCGAGCGAGAGCTAAAGCAGCAGCAGCTCCTACTGATGTGGACGTCGCCGCCGAGGGAGCGACGCCGTGGAGGAAGTGGCCGGCGACGCCACCGTGGATGGAGCCGCGCCGTGTCGGCTCGGGACCGAGCGCCGGCAGCACCGTGAGATCGAATCAAGAAGAAAATGCGGCGATTAGTGTACAACCTCTTTGGTGGCGCCGATTAGGCCGCAGCTTCATCCGAGGAAACGGTGATGATGATGCTCTTCCGGTGGTGCAGGTGAAGACGGCGGTGTGGGAATGGAGGTGGCGCGAAAGACGAGGGGAACATCGGGGCAGCTCCTTGGAGGTGGAGGACGGGGTGGCTGAACCGGCGGGACGATGAGATCGACGACGGATCCTCATCCGGTACGGTGGATGAGGGACGTCGAGGTGTTGCTGTGGACGACGTCGTCGGGGAAGAGGCTCCGGCTGGGTGGCGGACGGAGCAGGGTGTGGGGTTTCGTCGCGGGTTTTCGCGGCCTCGGTGTACGAATGGGTGGGCGGATGGGATGGCAGTGGGGAACCATGGCTTAGAGACGCGCTTGTCCGAAATGTGGGGTAAGTTACGAAAGTACCCCCCACCGATTTGAGGCGGTTCTTTCGGTTCAGGGGTGCCACGGGCATTTCGCGTGTCGGGATTTCACAGGAGGTGGGAGTTTTCGCGCGCGTTGTAATTTCGGAATAGCAAGGCGCGGGTTGAGATGGAGGGAGTTGTCGGAGCACAACGAGACAAAGATATATCTTAAATATTTCGGGCTAACAAGGCGCGGGTTGAAATTTCCGGACAAGCCTAACGTGTACTGTACCAAATCAATGCGCACTACAAATGTCATTCAAAACTTTGAATTCATGTTATGTTCAATTAAAATATTTCGCTACGTGTATAATGCATGCAACCTACTACTCAAATGAACGTTTTAGTGCATTCCAAACGTATATACTACCGCTTCAATATGAACTAAATTTGAATAAGATCTACAGTAATGATTGTTGTGAAGTCAAAGCATTTGAATTCGTTTCTCTGTTTTAATAAGATCTACAATCATCATTATTGTCAAGTTAAACCATCGTTTGTGTATTATCTTCACAGCACACCACATGATTAGTCTCGAGTTACATATGAACTATGTGTACTATATGAACTCGAACTAGATTTTTTGAATCCACTTTATTTTGATTTCAAATCACATTACATTTCTAGCTCTAGCTAGATCTTCATAATCTAAACCATGTCTCATATGTATAATGTGTTTATCACATTATGTATGGTGCCCCGCCCCCTACGCCTACAAGTATTTAGATGTGAGTTGCAAACACCACACATTACCACAAATTCAAATAAAATGTGAGAATGTTCGATATATAGTATTGTTTAGATTGCTCGATATTTAGTTGTAAGCTGCAAACGCCACACATTATCACAAATTCAAATAAAATGTGAGATTGTTTGATGTATAGTATGGTTTAGATTGTTCGGCATTTAGCTGTGAGTTGCAAACGCCATGCATTATCACATTATGGTATAACATGTGCACAACACGTGTATCACCGCTATATTCATGCATGCAATGTTTAAAACACTATGATCTCCTATTCAAATATATGAATCCGCTTTCATATCAAATTATGATCTTTGTTAGTCTCTTACACCCACACAATCCTCTAACCTTTGTAGCTACCACTAACTTTCTCTCGTGCATGCACACGCCCTCCTCGCCCTCCCCCTCCCTCGGCATTCTATCCACCGGGCACATTCATTTTTTTCTTTAGGTCGTTCTCCCAGAGTCTCCACAACTCCTTTCCGACACACACCGATCGATAAACCTCTCCAGCGATGCCTGCCTACAACATACACACACACCTTCAATCTCCTCCTTTATGTGTCCTTGCCTCGTGTCTCTCATACGGTCAGACACACGTGTAAACTCTCGCCCCTCTTTTCATCGATCTCACAACCGCACACTCCTCCCCCTATCTAGCTAGTAGTTGGGCCTCTCGCACCACCTCCTAGCTCCATTCTCTCTGTCTATCCGTCTCGCTGGGCCTTATTTGCCTCTAACAAATGGACGTACACCGACCGATCTCTCGCTATACATATAGCTAGCTAGGTCCTTATAACTCGTTTTTACCCACACGTCGATCGATCTACCTCATTAGTTGTGTCTCTCCCTTCCTCCGACAAACAACAATTGATCTACCGATCTAGTTAGGTTTGCTTACCAAACACATGGTTCCCCTTCATCATCCATGGATGCGTCCCGACAGATCTATCACGCACAGGCACACACAGAAACACATCCCCACTCTTATCGATAACATTGCAGTTCCACCCTCAGTTTGTCTAGTAGGCCTCTCCCAACATCTCCGAGAAGCAACTCCATCACCCATCCAGCACTCTACCCCTCTCCCTCCCTCTCCCTCCCTCTCTCTCTCTCTCTCTCTCTCTGTCCCATCATATTTCCCGTCCTTCAGTTATGTATGGATGTCGACCGATCTCCCTCAAGACATAGCTGGGTCTCTCCTTCTCAACACATATACGAGTCGTTCTACCTCTATAGTTAGGCCTCTGCCTACCCCTCCCCCACCCCCTCCCCCCACACACACCGATACATCGAGCGCTCTAGTCATGTCTCCCTGCCACACACAAACTTGACATGTGCCCTCTAACGTTCCGGTAGGCCAGTCGCGCTATATCTTTGACTTGCACACACACACAATTTCGATGGCTCTCTTCATTGATCTCGCACCCACCCACTTGATCCTCTCTTCGACTCTATCGATAGCTATGACCCCTCCCTCTCTTCTCGTGGATTGCCCGACCCTCTATGTATGATATGGATAGGCCTCCATTTCACACACATTGCATGCAAAATTTTGTTTGAGATGTCATCGACACATATTCCCACAAATAATTCACGAAATCAACCCCCACCCCACCCCAAAACAAAAAACACTCACGAACGCGGTTTGTATTTCTCACACACACCCACGTAGGTGGGGGACGTGCACGAGGAGAAGAGGTGCATGCACGGTGCATGTACTCCCGTCTCTTTCCCAACCACACCCACGCGGGTACACGGTGGAGCTCATTTCTGTACGAAAAAGGCAGCCCACGTGGTAATTTGGCACGTGTATTGGTTGTCCACTTGGTGGAGGGAGGATCGTCTACCACGGGTGAACAAACAAATTGCGACTTGACGCGTTGTGTTAAATTAAAAAAAGAGGCAAACCATGTGGGGCCTACCTTAGAGGCAAGGCTCTATACACTGGAGTACTTTTGATGTGTCTCGTCAACTCGCAGAACGAGGAGAAGCTTGCTTTGTACGCCGTCTCCCTGCCCACGGGCGCGGTGGCTCGCAGGACGAGGAGAAAAATTTACTACTCCCTCCGTTTACTCCTCGTCCCTACTACCTTGGTTATAGAGATTATATCATATTGTTTGGAATATATATGTCCTTTAGTAGATTTCAATATGAACTACTAGTACATACTCCAAACACTGATGTATATAGATGTATTTTAGAGTGTAGATTCACTCATTTTGCTCTGTATGTACTACTACCTCTGTCCGGGTTTATTGGTCCCCATTGTATTTCGTGCCAAATTTTGACCATAGATTAAACTAAGAAAATGTTCACGCATGTCACCAAACATTATATTTTTGAAAACTATGTTCAAATACGAATCCAATGAGATAATTTTTCTTGACATGCATTAACATTTTGTTAGTTAAATCTTTAGTCAAAATTTGGCACAAACTATAAAAGGGACCTATAAACCAGGATGGAGGTAGTAGCACTCTCCCTCGCCCCTCGACCCTCGCCCACGTGGTGGACGTGCAGCAATTCATTCGCTCTCATATAGCCAGAACGATATATACTGCACTACCATTATTGCTCAACTTCCCAAAGAGGCGAAGAGCCAATCGCAAGGTTAATATTTTGAAGATGCCAAGCGCAAGGTTATAGGAGAATGAGTAGTGGGTGCCGCGTCATTTATAAATAAAGTTTTTTTCTTCAATAGCACGTACGCAATATGATAGGTTCATATGGAGAGAAAAGGAAACCGTTCCACTATATACATAGTCAGGACGGGCCAGCCTACACGGTTGCTTGCTGGGGTTGCTCTCTTCACACTCTCTCGCACAAAACGACTGTGGCCACATCTCTAACATCCCAGCGGATCACGTCCGCTTGGGGAAGGGGTGGATGCTTAGTGTAGATGCGGTGGCCGTCGCCGACGGTGAAAACCCACTGTCGGCATGTCCCGATCAGGGGTCCCCGCCGTTCTCTCTCACAAAGCTGGTGAGGTTGCCTTCGTCGCTTGCTCACTGCCGTGACGTGGGCAGTTGCCGCCTCCCGCCGCCCTCCTCAAGGTTGAGCTACGTCCCTCGGGTACAACTCCCTTTACAGCCGGTTTGCACCACTGCTCCAGCTGCCCACATCACTCCTTGTGGATATTTCTCTACTTCTTTGCCCCGCACATACCTGATACCTCTACTGGCTTCTACGTACTATATTTGTGATGAGTTTATGTCTCATCAACTAGTCCCAGTAATCTTATTCTAATCACGCTTCTTCAATTTCTTTGCCACAGGGATGCTCATCTCGATTTTGGTGAAACTGCACAAAATGATCCGATGGTCAAAAGGTTGCAAACTTCATTTATTAGGAAGCTCGAACGTTGCCAGCAAATTAAAGCCTGGTTAGGGTTCACGGTTCAAGGGCTAGGGACTGCATGGATCGTTTTTTTTCTTTAGCTGCCTCTGTTCCAAAATAAGTGTCAACTTTAGTAGTAGTACAACTTTGTACTAAAGTTTGCACAAAGTTGAGACACTTCTTTTTGAACGGAGGGAGTACATATTTGCTATGATCTGTCAATCATTGAGATGCAATAGCATGCATGTTAGTCTCCTTTGTATTTGATGAAATGTTGCAACGGGCAACCTTGGACGCAAGATACATGTAACAGGAGCTGGAAGCTTCATAGCATTGTACAAATTTATCTCGCTGATAAATTACAGTACGTAGTACTATACTAGTACTTCCTCCGTTCCTAAATATAAGTCTTTGTAGAGATTTCACCATGAACCACATGCGGATGTATATAGATGCATTTTAAGTGTAGATTCATTCATTTTGTTCCGTATGTAGTTCACCTAGTGGAATCTCTACAAAGACTTATCTACTAGTAATAGCTAGCCCCCACTACTAGGAATTCTCTATCCTCTCCTTGAGCCACATCATCAAAATTGATGTAGCTTTTAGATGAAGTAAATCAGTCCATAATAGCCGTCTGATCTAGACGTTGAGAGGCTCCGCACTAAGCCACATGCAAGCATGCAGAAATACCGTGGCACATGCATGTGAGTGGGTTTTAAATCACATCAACATGTCTGCATGCAAGCATGCACCGGTAGCATGCATGTAAGTGAGCTTTTAAGTCCCATTAACATGTCAAAAAGAAAAATATAATCCCATTATGCAGTAGGAGTTGGCTGATCTTTTTTCCTTACGTGGGATGATCTAAATGATGATGGGAGTTTATTTAGTTTGGCTACCACATTTGTCATGCGGTTATAGAGTTTTTTTAGTTCTATGAAATCGATAATTTTGCGCAGAGAGATATACCGCTGTTCCGCGGCAACGCGCGGGGACTCATCTAGTAATATTTAGGAACGGAGGGAGTACTATGTAAAGAGTTAGGTGTCGCACGGTGATAGTGTGAGGTGGGCCATGTAATCACTGAGCCTGCGTGTTTTCACTGCTCTTGCACTCCTCCGCTGTAAGAATGGAGAAAATTGTAATCTAGTAGTAGTAGTACCTCCTTTCGCCGAAAGCGTGGGACATCCAGCAGTCCTACCACCTCAGTAATAAAGACCAATGAGCCGTCAAATCACATAGACCCAGCAGTAAGTTGGACGGACGAAGCAACCATCACTCTTGCGCCAGTGAGAGGTCGCGTCCGCTCTGCCCGGGCATGAATGCGGCACCGATTCTTTGGAGCAGCGCTGACCGTTTCGGGCGGGAAGCGCGCGCGGGCGATGGAGGGGCTTTGGGTGGGCCAGGCTGGTCAGGAGCGGGCGTGGCAGCTGTCCGCATGTCCCTACCGGACACGCCCGGAAATGAGAGGATGCACCGACTCTCGCGGCTAAAATCGTACACTACACACCATCTCTCTGTAGGAGTAGGTCGATCTGTCGCACTCTCTAACACACACATGCTGTTAAACACACACGCACACGCACGCACCTTGGTCCCGTTGCACCTTCTAACGTGACTTATTACACCTAGACGGAGGGAGTAGTAAGTATACGAGATACGGTGGCACACTGACTTAAGTCGAATACAAGTGCCCAAAATTTGTGTGCATGTTATAATAAGGATTCACTTAAAATAGTACGTGAGCGAACAGAGGGATCAATTGGACAGTGTTCCCGAGCAGTAGCGAGATGTGTGAGGTAAGATACACCGCTGGCGCTTTTAATTTTTCTTATTAATTTGTTTGTTTCTTCCTCTCACTGGTGGGACCCAACGTACTACATGGAGAGAGGTAAGGTGACTAAGGCTGCATTATTTCTGCACCACTGTGGATAGTCTTACCACCAAAGCCACATGACACGATTATGATTGAAATCCCAATGACTCCCACACACACACAAAAAACATGGCATGCTTGTCACACGAATGCAGGAATGTATAAAAGGTTATTTTCCTCTCATTGAACATAACGGGAGGGTTGTGTAGCTGGTTAGCCTGTTCGCTCATCAAACTTGAGGTCTCGGGTTCGATAACTACACTTGAGCATACTTTTTGCTAGGAGGATTCTTTGACTGGTCAAAATGTTTTCTAGGGTTTGCACGCTTCACACTCTCTCTCCAGTATATATATACACGCTGGAGCCTCAGCGCTTGTAGTTGCTCTCTTCACACTCTCTCGCCCTCTCCCGCTGGAGCCTCAGCGCTTGTAGTTGCTCTCTTCACACTCTCTCGCCCTCTCCAGATCTAAACAAGACATCGTTGGCCTCTCTCTCCCCTCATTGCTGCTCAAAGAGCCGGCAGGATCCATCCGCCGGGAAGGGAAGGAGGCTTAACGCTGTCGCCATCGGCGAGGGAGGGAATCCACTACCGGCGCAGCTGTTCACTTTCCACCCAGCGGCGGCGCGGGAGGGCCTCCGACCCCTTCTTCTTCGTCGCCGTCCCGTCGCCCACCGAACCACGCCCCAAGAACCTTAAGGTATATTTTACTTACTCCACATGCATTGCTCTAGCTGCATGTATACCATGAATCTAGGACGTGGTTCAAAGAGGAAAGGAGTGGGGAAAGTAGTGGGAAAAGTTGTATATAGCATGAATCTAGGACGTGGTTCAAAGAGGAAATGAAGGGGGAAAGTTGTATAGCATGAATCTAGGACGTGGTTCAAAGAGGAAAGGAATGGGGGAAAGTAGTGGGGAAAGTTGTATCGCATAAATCTAGGACGTGGTTCAAAGAGGAAAAGAAGGGGCGAAAGTACTAGTTCAAAAAGGAAAGGAAGGGACAAGGCTGTAGAGTTTGAGCAGGACTAGATTTGCTGCGCTCACATAGGGAAAGGTGTCTAAAGATAACAAAACTGGGACCAACACAAATATGCTCCTTGGTTGTTTGTTCTTTGTTGCAACAGACTGTGCATGACCACAGTACATCGGTAGATGCACATGGTGCTGGTGCGTCCACTGTCCCGTGCAACTCATTAGCTGTTGTTAAATCTAAGGCCCTGTTTGGTTAAAAACTCCCTAGTCCCTACCTGCTTGGTTCCAGGGACTAAACATGGACTAGAGGTTATTAAATGACATGCTAAAAGACCATGTTACCCCTAGTAATGAACTAATAGAAACAAGGTGCGATGCGTGGCAGGGGCAACTGTTGGAAAAAGTCCCAAAAAGACTCCCTCGGGGTCTTCTTTCTTTAGTCCCAAATGCCCACTTTTAGTCCCTAAAAGTCCCTCCTGTTTGGTTTAGATGGGACTGACACGGAGTTTTTTTAGTCCCTACACCAAAATGTCCCTGTAAACAAACACCCTCTAATAATGCCGCTGGAAAATTGATGCAATGCCACAGTTAAAAGCAACTTACATGTTTAACAAATTTTATTGTTAATATAATCTCTATGTTAATATTAATCAATGCCACCGTTTGAGAAATGCTACTGTCTTGCTTTCTTTCCCATTTAGATAAGGTAGATGCTTCTTTTTGTTGGCTTCTGTGTCATCCACCGTTATTGACCACTAATTGTTTCCTTTGCACCTCTGTGTAAACAGGGTTATCTACTTCACCTCGTTGCCATTGTGACCTTTTGTTGCACTGCACAAAACACTTTTGTTTTAAGAGTGTTTTGTGCAGTTCAACCAAAATGTCACACCGACAACGTTGCTTGATTGCTTGATCTTAGTGGAACTGCACAAGAGGAGATCTTACTTCCTATCCGTTAAGGCGAATTTGGTTCAGATCTTCTTCTTGTGAGTTGTTTGAATTCCGCATCATGAGAGGTCTTCTTATTGAACCAAGTGATGAAGGGGAAGAACAAGCGGAAGAAAAACAAAAATCAACTCCCGGTGCTGTAATGAAGCACTGGAACTGTGATGACACAAGTAATGATATAGTTTTGCATCTTAATTTATTGCTATGGCTGGAACGAGCAATTGTTTTGCCACTGATTTGATGCCATACGTAATTATCTCTACTTGTGCAAACAGGGATCTTCTTTGAAGATACCATATGTTTTAGTGGAACTGCACAAGAAGATGTTGGAAACATTAAACTAATCGAGGAGTATATAGTAAGCATGGCCACCCCCGTAGATAGCAACAGATGGTTCCGGAGAAGTGCTTCATCTGTATGCTCTACACAATCAGCCTCCTGACAAAGGTTGGTACTCGCCCACTGATTTCATCCATATGATTGAGCTTTGTCATCTCTATTGGTGTTGTGCTACTGTTTAGATACTGTCATGAAAAAGTGGTATTGTCCTTGAGAAGTGCTTCATCTGTGCTGTTTTAAATATTTCCTTTCCTTTTTTTCGAGCAAACAGGGATGCTAGCATTTAGTAGTCCTCTTGTCTTTGCACAACAGGATCATCTTCCTCTGAAGAAGAATATGGAGTACGTGAAGTGACTAGTTCCGATTATGCCAGGATGAAGAAGCCCTGTCTATCTTCTCATCAGAAGGAGCAGTTGAAGGATGGTTACATTACTCCCCACAAGACCAAACTAACTTCAGCTCAGAAGGACTGACAAATCTCCATTTTTTTGCTGTGATGCGCGAGTACAATGTTGTTCTAGGATTCTTTCTGGTGAGTTCCATTTTTCTAAAAGTGTGCTCTACATGGACCATGTATGTGCCTGTTGAAACTGTCAATTCATAGTACAATTTGCTTTATACTAATCACTTTTTTGTATTTGTGCAAACAGGGGTGCTCAGCTTGATTTCAATGGGAACTGCACAAAATGTTCATGAATACATCGAATCATTCATTTCCACCACAAGAAAGGAGGTGCCCATAAGTTCAAGGCGTTGCAACATATAAGGGCGAAATCATACAAGCTACGCGCGAATTTGGTTGATTTTGGTGGAACTGCACAAAAAGAACAGCTGGTTTATTTAGCACGAGGTGCCATGTCAATGTCCAAACTGATGGCAAACCCTGCCCATTCCACAATCGTAGGCATTTGATATTTTGGAATGGGACAACCTTGTCAAATTTTGCTCATTGATTTTAGCAAGATATGCGTTTGATATTTTCGAATGGGACGCCCTTTGCTGTCAGCAGCGTCGATCAATTTTTTCTTTATTCTTTAGTTGTGAAGTAAATATTGCCTCTGACATGTGAGTCGCTGAGATGCATAATCATCGATTGTTTTGAATGTTCTCTATGAATTGCCAGGCCTGTGTGTTTGATTGCAATGTACAGAAATGCTAAAAAGCTGCTCAAACTCTTTGTACTCCTTCTGTTCCTTTTTACTTCGCACATTCTGAAAGTGCATACTTTTTTGTATAAGATTGGTCAAAGTAGAGATACTTTGACTGCAGACAAAACTTGTATGCAGACTAGAAAGGACCGGAGGGAGTACATGTGAAACTGCTGCAAACGAGGTGATCACCCTGGGAATAATGCTAGTACGTATTGTTTTGCATGTTCATCCAATGCCTGTGATACAGGAATTCGAACTAATCGAAATAAATTCATTCATACACGATCGGATTTCATATAAACATGCCGGATTTCATTACATTTCATACATTCTTCAACTAAAAAGGGGTGCGCTGGAGGTATAATTAATTAACCGAAGCTACCCACCTGTGTCCCGCTGAGCCGAACAGAAGCTTCAGTGACTTAACTGCAGGTGCAGTTGCGTAACTGACATGTGGCCTATTAGGCCCATGTGTCAGTCAGCCAACTGCATCAGCAGTAAAGTAGAAGTAGCGTTCTTCTCCAGCGCAGCTCTCCGACTCCACGTCGCTGCCAAGAAGCTAACCGACCGTCAATGGTCAACCCGCCTAGCTTGGCTTCAACCAAAGGGTAGCAGCGGTGGCCTTACTTGGACCCGAGCGGCGGCGACCTACCGTGTTCTACTCTTCCTTGTTTTCTGTGTGGCGCGGCCTCGTTGGCAGCAGGGCGGGGCCTCAGTGTAGCCGGCGATGTTCTCTGTCTCGTTGCCGGCGGGCGGCGCCTCAGCGGAGCGGTGGAAATCCTCCCTCATGTTCCTGGCAGGGTGGGGCCTCAGCTGAGCCGGCGATGTCCTCTGCCTCGTTGTTCGTGAGGTGGCGGCTCGGCGGAGCCGGCGGTGTCCTCTGCCTCGTTGTTGGCGCCGTGGGGCCTCGGTGGAGCAGGGCCTCGTCGACGCCAGCGGAGCGGGGACTCATCGGAGCTGACATTGTCCTCTGCCTCATCCTCGGTCTCGCTAAACAACGCCTCGCCCACTTCATCGCCCTCTTTGTTAGCCTCTTTGTAGGCGGCCGCAGCCTCCACCACCCGCATGCGGTATCGCCAGCGCTCAAGGCGGCCCTTGCGGGCGGAGCGGTACGATTCGAGCAGCGCCTCCTTCTCCGCCCGCTCCGCGGCGATCTGCTCCTCCGCCTGCAGGTGCTCCTGGAGGAAATGGTGGTTGTAGCCGGCGTTGGCCTGCGCCTCCCGGAACTGCTCCTCACGCATCAGCCTCACCCTGTCCATATATTGGGCACGGGCCTCGCCGATGGTCATGGTGCAATGCACCGGCGAGGATTGCGCGGAGGAGGGGGTTGGCGCCGGATCATCGACTACCATGTTCTCAATTGGGACGTCGTCGTCCTCCGGCTGCCTGCCGGCCAGCCGGTTGGCAGCAATGGCTGCCATCTCCTTGTGGTCCGTCGTCCGCCCATCCTGAAGAGCGCTGGAGCGCGAGGAAGCCATGGTGGGCAGTAGTGGTGTGGACAGGAGAAAGGGAACGGATTCGGATGACTGCGGCTATGGCCGGCGCAGCAGTTTATATAGCAATGGTGGGCGGGCGGAGGGACGGACATGTGGCGCCGGAGTAGCCGCCTCGGCAACCGCGTATCATTAATGTGTGCGGCAGATGGACGGACGGACGACACTTGTGTCGTTTGAAGGCGGAGAAATCGCCTGCACCGAGAAGCGGGGCGGCCGGCGCTGACTGTTTTGGGCGGAAAGCGCGCGCGGGCGAGGAGATGACTTTACTTGGAGAGGATGACAATGGGGACCCACCAGGTCCATAGCCTCACGTACGCAAGTGCCTCCTTATTATATATATATATAACTATAATTTATGTTGCTTCCTCCTGGTTTCCTGACATCACGGTCCCACACCAGTGTCAACCTATGTACTCCCTCCTTTCCGGTTTACAGGGCTTATCTCAAAATTTTAGTTTTTCCATTTTATAAGGCTCAATTTGGTTGTTTTCCATCACATGTTTAGATTCCAAGGTGCATTAAATCATTGCATGCAAGTATTAAGATAAAATTGACCAATGCATGTACTTTATGCATGCATGCATTGCAATTAATGCATTGATAAACATAATTTTTTGAGGATAATAAGAGCATTAATTAGGTGCTTTTGCAAAACTACAAAAAGTATTCCACCACTCGCCATCTACCTTGATGGTGAGATTTTTTAATTGAGCATTATAAACCGGAAAGGAGGGAGTAGTCAATAAATGAGAGAATTGCACAAGAAGCGGCCGACAGCCGGGACCAAGCAACTCGAGCAGTATTTGTGTTTTTGAGGTGTGAGCACTGCAGAGTTTTTCGATGTTTACCCCAGATATTAATTTTCTCCTCTGAACAACAACGAAAACATCACTGCAGGTATTAACTGGGCGGGCTGTGGCCCGTCTAGCCCAGGCCAGATATCTAGCCCAGATATTAATTTTTTTTCAAGCTGAAAATGGCTAGCCCAGCTATGCTTTTTTAGGAATACCCAGGCAAGGTCAAGTTGTTATTCTCCACCCCGCTGGGCTGCAAATGTTTCCTAGGAGGGATGCATTAGGCTTAACAAGAAAATGGGCTTTAAGAAATAATAAATGGGATGTAATTATAAAAACTGGGTAGTAACTATAAAAAATGCACCAAACAATGATTACTTTATAAAATATTATTTTTGGATATTGAAAATTTGAACTTCATTAATTGTTGCGAGCGCAATGTTTCGTTGGATTTTTACATAATATAAATTTATATTGAAATTTTATTTAATCTAACTAGAAATTTCGGGATAAAAATATTCGGATCCCATCAAAATGTGGGAAATTTTATTGAATTCTGTCTTGAGCGGTTGGTTGAAATGGGCTGTACTTTTAACAAACTGTAAATGGGCTGTAGTAAATCCCATTAGAATTAAAAAATGGGCTACACATTCTTACAAATCTCAAATGGGCTATAAGTTATCTGCCACACACTTCTGGCCTTACTAAGTTGACGCATCCCTTAAAAAAACAGAGTTGACGCATATGCAAGGCTTTGTCAACTTATAGTCAACACACGGTTCCTGCAGCAGTGGCCGTTGGATGTCCATCCAACGGATGCCATGCTTCTTCTTCAATCTCGGATATTCTAGCTTCACCCGCCCAAAAAATGATTCCTCCCCCTAACATCTGGGGTGCACTGTTTTGGAAACTGACATGTGGGCCTACTAAGTTGACGTACCAAGGGCTTTGTCAACTTAGTCAATATAAACGATTCTAGCTATAGTGACCGTACGATGTCCATCCAACGGCCATCGTGCTTCTTCAACCTCTGGTCTTCTTGCTCCAGCCACCCAAAGCAGCGCTGGTCGTGCCGCCTGCTCCTGCCTCCCGTGACCGGCTGTGCTGCCGCGGAGGCCTCACCGGCCCCTACTACTCCCACCGTTGGCCAGGCCATCCCTCCACTCACCCACACACCCTGTTATTCTGCGGCGACGGCAGCGCAGCCGAACCAGTGAACCCTCGTACTCTTCTCCGCGTGTGCATCCACTGCCGCATCTTCTCCGGCTCCGCGTCGTCCCCTTCCTAGGCCTCGCCGTCGTCCACCGCCATGGTGCTCTTGGCGCGGCGTGGTCAACGTGGTCAAGGAACGACTTCCATCGGACGTGCACTGTACGTCCAGAGGCTGACAGCTGGGTCCACGGCAGCCGCAAGGAAGTGCCTCCTTATTACATGCAAAATAATTATTCCTCCACCTGACAGCGGGGACCCACCGGACGGGCCACCGTATTTCGCAAAAAAATGATTCGCCCCCTGACTGCTGGGACCCACGAGCTACATCTTCGCATGCAAGGAAGTGCGTCCGGGAAAAAAACGATTTGCCCCCCTGACTGTTGGGACCCATCAGCTACATCTTCGCACGCAAGGAAGTGCGTCCGAAAAAAAAATGATTCGCCCCCCGACTGCTGGGACCCACCAGCTACACCTTCGCACGCAAGGAAGTGCGTCTGGGCAAAAAAAAAACGATTCGCCCCACTGACTGTTGGGACCCAGCAGCTACACCTTCGCACGCAAGGAAGTGCATCCGGGAAAAAAACCAAAACGATTCGCCCCCCCTGACTGCTAGGACCCACCAGCAACATCTTCGCAGGCAAGGAAGTGCCTGACAGTCGGGACCCACCTGGTCAAAGCGTACGTAGCGTTGTCATCCTGGTCGTGAACGTGTATGTACATACTGGTCGATGTAGAGGCGCGCACGTGTCGTAGTAGAGGCGCGCACGTGTTGTAGTAGAGGCGCGCACGTAGCATGTACACGTACGTACAACGGCCAGGGTGCAAGAAAGAAAATACGGCCACGTATGTGTACATACGGGCAGGCTCTCGAATGCCTACTCGCGCATACGTACGGCGAGGGTGCGTGTTCATGGGGAGGCAACGGAATGCGTCATGTTCATGGGGAGGCAACGGAATGCGTCGTGTTCATCGGGAGGCAACGGAACACGTGGGAGCCAACCGACTAGGTCGGAACGGAATGCGTGGTCATGTTCATCGGGAGGGCTTGGATGGAACAGGCGATGGAAACGAGGCCTGGCGTACCGCAAAAGGAGGAAACAGACCTCCTATGGTCGAAACGGCGGTCCTGTTGATCGGGAGGGGTGTGACGTACCGCAAAACGGAGGAAACGGACCTCCTACGGTCGAAACGGGGGTCCTGTTGATCGGGAGGGGTGTGGCGTACCGCAAAATGGAGAAAACGGACCTCCTACGGTCGAAACGGGGGTCCTGTTGATCGGAGGGGCGTGGCATACTGCAAAACGGAGGAAATGGACCTCCTACGGTTGAAACAGGGGTCCTGTTGATCGGGAGGGGTGTGGTGTACCGCAAAACGAACAAAACGGACCTCCTACGGTCGAAACAGGGGTCATGTTGATCGGGAGGGGTGTGGCGTACCGCAAAACGGACGAAACAGACCTCCTATGGTCGAAACGGGGGTCCTATTCATCGGGAGGGGTGTGGCGTACCGCAAAATGGGACTCCACGGGATACTGTTCATCTCCACCGTCGACCTCCTCCAGCCTCCACGTGCTACCGTCGACCTCCTCCAGCCTCCACGGGCTCCTGTTCATCCAGCCTCCACCACCCGCTACTCCACCGGCTACTGTTCAACCACCCCTCCACGGGCACCCCTCCACCGTCTACTGTTCATCCAGCCCTCCACACCACGGGGTCCTGTTCAACCACCCCTCCACGGCCACCCCTCCATCATCTACTATTCATCCAGCCCTCCACACCACGGGGTCCTGTTCATCCAGAGGCAACGCCACCGCTCACTGTTCATCCAACCCCCTGCAACGCTCACTGTTCATCCAATCGATCGGCTTCAGTTAGCAGCAGTAGCGAAGGAATCGCTCGATCGGGTTCAGTTAACAGCCATCGATCGATCGCTCGGGTTCAGTAAGGCATAGCCTACAGTGCAATCGCTTGGGTTCTGTTAGAGCCCAACGCCTCGCTCGAGTTCAGTTAGAGCCAACGCCTTGCACACACGTGCGTACGTGTACGAGAGAAACGTGCATCACTCGGCTCCCGACCTCCCACCGTAACCGGCAATTCCCCGAAATTTTCCTCCCCCTCGCTTCTACCACGGTTTTTTCCGTCATGGATGGCCCAAAGAATGTCATGCAGCTGTGTCTCCGGCCCGCCCAGGACAAAAAGCCCATTTTCTGTCATGATTTTTTTTCTTAGAAGTAGGAGCCCACCACATCTATGATGATACCGGGTTTTGTCACAATTATCGTCATAGAAGTGTCATATGTATGATAGAAAAAATTTCGTTTGGCACAAAATGTCACGGATGTGTCTTTTTTTTGTAGTGTCTGGTGGGGCCTGAGACTATGTCTGGGCGCCGCATGGACGACATCGACATGGATAGCCTCCATGGCGACCCGCCCTTCCCTGGGGGCATCGATCATCTCTCTAGCTACTGCCCCTACTCCCAAGCTTCCATTGACTGGCTCACACGGCTCATCACCTGGCGCATCCACGCGTCCTCTGCGTGGACTGTTCCCCCTCCTGCCCAGGTTCATCTTGTGATTCGAGTCTCCTCTTTCTATTTCCTCTGTCCCCTGGTTTTGTCTCACCCGGTGTGCCTGCCGTCTGTCTTCCCCTCCTCTGTTCTGCAGGAGCAGCCTCCTGCACCTGTTGCTGATGCGTCCCTAGAAAAGGCGGATGCTTTTCCTATGTGCCTTGAACCGGAGGAGGCGCACGATGATGTCGCCCGCAAGCATGCCATGCGTGACTGCCGTAGCGCGCGTCTTGCTGCCAAGGAGCCAGCCCAGTATGTGCCTATGGTGACCCGCGCGGCCAGCCTCAAAGCACGCAAGTTTGACTTCTCCAAGGCCTCGACGTCCCTCAAGAACATAATCTATGAGGCGCGCCTTGAAGATGTTCCCCGTCAGCCGATGCCGCTCATGGTGCTCAAGGGGCTTGCTGACTCGTGTGGAGTTGCCCCTGCAGATCTCACAGGGACGGTGACCACGCCGGAGGCTTAGGCCTCATGATGCCCACAAGCCCTCTTTTGGATTCCTGCCTGCGTGCAGCCTCCATCCCCGAGTCGCCCTTTTCTTTTTATTCTTGTGTTTCCCTTCGATCCTCCGTTGGGTCCGCTCACGGCCTTAAGCCATATGTAAGGAATGTCGTTTTGACTGTTGTGGGGCTCGTGATTACTGTTGCTCGGGTTATCTGTCTTGCTTGGTCTCCTTCTTCTGTGGTCCATGCCTAGCTCTTCTCAACATCTGTTCTGTTCTTGGAATGTAAGAGGGCTTGGTGACCCTGACAAATGCTCCGACATCCGGTCTGAGCTCTCTCAGCTCAACCCCTACTTGGTTGCTATCCAGGAATCAAAACTTGCCTCCCCTCCTCTCGCCAAAATGCAGTCCTTCCTCCCCCAGTCCCTCCTAACTTACTCCCTAGTCAACTCGATCGGCGCTTCAGGTGGGATCATCACTTCTTGGAGTGGCGCTCGCTTCTCCCTCTCCTCGTCCTTGTGCACTGATCATATCCTCTATGTAGACCTGGTTAGCACTCACGATCTGGCCACCATCCGTGTGACTAATGTGTACGCGTCTACTGAGAGGGCGGAAAAAATTGCCTTCCTCGAAGAGCTGCGTCTTCATGATCCGACCACGGTCCCCTGGCTCCTCGTGGGTGATTTCAATCTTACAGAAACCCAGAGGACTGGAACAACTCGCCTTCTCTACTCTAGAAGTCGCTCCTTCAATGAAACGATCGACGACCTCTGCCTGATCGAGCTCCCCTTGCTTGATCGCGCTTTCACTTGGTCCAACAGAAGGGACCAACCCACGCTTGTCCGGCTGGACCATATGTTTGTTAATGTTTTGTGGGAGGAAAAGTTTATTGATAGCTCCTTGACCTCCCTTCCGAGTCAAGTCTGACCATGTTCCGCTTGTGGGTCATTTCTCTTGCAACATCCCCCGAATGCCTGTCTTCCGCTTCGAGCCGGCGTTCGCGGCTCACGCCTCTTTCTGGGCCGCTATCTCAACTGCTTGGGTAGATACCTTTTGCCATGACGCTACTGCCAGGCTTGTGGCTCGACTCCGACGATGCCGGGTGCGTGCTAAAGACTGGGCTCGGATATCTTCGTCTGGTCAGCATAGGAAGGACAACTGCCGCGTGGTGATCAATCTTTTGGACCTCGCTAAGGAAGTGCATCCTCTCTCTAAGCTGGAGCGTCGCTTGCGCTCGCTTACCATTTGTGCTCTCCAAAACTCGGTTAGGGAGTAGGTTGCCTACTGGCGCGATCATGCCAAGGCCCGCGGTGCCCTGGAGGGTGATGAAAATAGGCGCTTCTTCCATATCTCGGTGTCATGTCGGTAAAAGAAGATCCTTATCCCAGTCCTGGATGATAGTGGCGTGCGCTACACCGCCTACTCCCACAAAGCCCAAATTCTCAAAAACTTCTACACGACTTTGTTGGGCATGGTCCCGGTTAGCTCCTGGAACTTTGATGTTGCTGCTCTATACCAGAATGAGTAGCCCGTCCTGGATGAGTTGTGCTCTCTATTCTCTCGTGATGAGATTAAGGATGCGATTTTTAAATCCAACCCCCTGGCTAGCCCTGGCCCTGATGGCTTCGGCCCTGGGTATTGTCGCCGCTTTTGGCATTTGGTAGAGCATGATGTGGTGGCCGTTTTTGAGAATTTTTTCCATGGTAAGTCTAATCTAAGCCGCATTAACAGGGCTTACCTCGTCCTCCTCCCAAAAATCACAACCTCGATCTCTTCCGCCAATTTTAGTCCGATCTTGCTGCAGAACGGTATCATGAAGGCCATCACTAAAGTGCTAACATCCAGGCTTCAAAAAGTCATCCACTCTCTCGTTGATCTTGACCAATCTGGGTTCTTGTCCGGACAGTGCATCTCTGAAAATTTTGTCCATGCGGCTGATATTCTTCGCTCCTGCCACTCTAGAAATTGTCCCACGGCGGTCCTCAAGCTTGACTTCCGTAAAGCCTTTGACTCTGTTAGTTCGGATAGTCTTGCTTGATCTTGCGTGCTCGTGGTTTCTCCCCTGTGTGGTGTGACTGGATTCACTCGGTCCTCTCGACCAGCCATACTACTGTCCTCCTCAACGGGGTCCCCGACGATTGGGTTCGTTGCCGGAGTGGTCTCCGACAAGGAGACTCGCTCTCCCCCTACCTGTTCATCATTGTCGCCGACGTGCTCCAACATATGGTAAGGCAAGCGTTTGGAGAGGGAGTGCTCTCTCACCCCCTTGTGGCTGGTGAGACGTGTCCTGTTTTGCAATATGATGATGATACGCTCATCATTTGCAACGCTGACGAGGCGGCCATGCTCTCCCTCAGCGAGTCCTCGACGGGTTCACCGCCGCCACTGGGATTTCGATCAATTTCGCTAAGTCCACCTTCGTACCTATGCAAGTCTCCGCGGATGCTGCAACCCGCCTTGCAGCTATCCTTGGGTGTGATGTCTCCTCCTTTCCTCAAACGTACCTTGGTCTCCCACTCTCCCCTATCCAACTCGCAGCCTCGACCTTCGCTCCTCTCATTGCAAAGGTGGATAGAACCTTGGCTGGCTGGCAAGCGCATCTTCTGTCGTTCGGTGGGCGGATGGTCTGTCGGTGTCAAAACCGGCGGATCTCGGGTAGGGTGGCCCGATCTATGCGGCTTAGGCTGATGGTAATAGGAAGCAAGGGACACAATGTTTACTCAGGTTCGGGCCCTCTCGATGGAGGTAAAACCCTACTTCCTGCTTGATTAATATTGAAGATATGAGTAGTACAAGAGTAGATCTACCACGAGATCGTAGAGGCTAAACCCTAGAAGCTAGCCTATAATGGTATGATTGTAATTGTGATCGGCCTTCTAAGGACCAACCTCTCCAGTTTATATAGACACCGGAGAGGGCTAGGGTTTACATGGAGTCGGTTACAAGGAAGGAAATATAATATCCGGACCGCCAAGCTTGTCTTCCACGCAAAGGAGAGTCCCATCCGGACACGGGCCGGAGTCTTGAGTCTTGTATCTTCATGCTCCAATAGTCCGGACAATGTATATAATCCGGCTGTCCGGATACCCCCCAATCCAGGACTCCCTCAGTAGCCCCTGAACCAGGCTTCAATGACGATGAGTCCAGCGCACAGTCTTGTCTTCGGCATTGCAAGGCAGGTTCCTTCTCCGAATACTCCAAGGTAATTATCGAACACGTAGACCGTTTCCGGATCTGCAAAATGATCTTCATATATCACCATAGAGAGAATGATATTTCACAAATGTACTCTGCTGACAACTTTTTAGACGTAACATGTCATTAGGGTCGGGTCATTATTCGAACCGTTTCCCTTCAACCAGCCACAGCGCATATTGCGAGGCGGTTTCCTTGACACGTCTTGTCAAAGCAGAGATCGTGTCCCCTTATCATAGGATTCTCATCAATACGGGTATGGGTAATCCCACCATGCCATCAATCATGGCACTTGGGAGGTGAGCGATTCCCAACGGGCAAGTGGGGAGGCGCACCGCTTCCGTCGCCTCTATAAGGGGATAAGAGTTCCCCATTTTTACCTATGCCTTCTTCCTCCTTTGCCCACTCTTGCCCCCTCGAGCTCCAGCGCCCTAGTCCAAGTCTTCTCCACACAGCTAAACATGTCCGGAGCAGGAGGCAAGTGGGTGGCTTCCACCGTGAAGGAGAAGGATATCGCGAATCTTCGGGCGGCCGGATACTTGGCCACAAACATAGCGCACTGGCTACCAGACGACAGGCAGGTCATTCCAACCCCAGGACCCCACAAGAGGGTCGTGTTTCTCGCCCACTTCGTCCGTGGACTGGGGTTTCCACTTCACCCCTTCGTCCGCGGGCTCATGTTCTACTACGGGCTAGATTTGCATGATCTAGCCCCGAACTTCGTCCTCAACATCTCGGCGTTCATCGTCATATGCGAGGACTTCCTCCGCATCAAGCCTCATTTCGGCTTGTGGCTGCAAATCTTCTGCCTGAAGCCAAAGATTGTGAGCGGCCAGCAAGCGGAGTGCGAAGGAGCCATGGTGGGCAAGATGCCTAACGTCACCTGGCTTGACGGCTCCTTTGCGGAAACCATGAAGGGGTGGTAGTCGGGGTGGTTCTACATCACCGAGCCGCGCGATGCCAAGTGGGCGGCGGCTCCCGAGTTCTGATCCAGAACCCCCATGCGACTCACCTCCTGGGGTGAGAAGGGCCTGTCCTGGGGCGAATCTACAGAGCTGACCCGACTCCAAAACTGCATCAAGAGCATGAAGGACAAGAACATCAAGCTTGCCAACGTGATCCAGGTCATGCTCGTTTGCCGGATTCTGCCGTGCCAAAGGCGGGCATTCAATCTGTGGGAGTTCGTCCCGGCCGAACACCAGACTCTTCAGAGGCTCTACAACATGAAGCACAAAAATGCGTGGACGGTGTTATTCAAGGCCTCCGAAGTACCTCCTCCCACATCCGAGGACCGTGGGCTCCACGCCGCGCGGCCTCCTATTCAGGTGAGTTTCCAGGCTACCACCGGATTTGGTTCTTCCCAATATATTCATGGGGGAGCCTCAAGTAATTGTGCATATTTGTTCAGGATTATGTGGAGACAGCGGAGCAGATTGACTGTCCGGCTCTGCTGCCAGAGGACCCGGCTGATGCTCTCCTCACGGAGATGCTGGTCCCGGCGCCCTACATGGTGCTGAAGAAGAAGGCCCCGGGATCCGAAAGGGTCTCCGACGTAAGGTTGCACCGGAAGCCTCGTCCAAAGTCGACAAGGCACACTCCTCCCCCGAAGGGGAAGAAGGAGAAGAAGAGGAAGCCGCCCCATCCGGAGAGGACGGGGTGCCTGAGAGGACGGACCAGGGGGCCAGGAGAGGCCCCCGGCACAAGGCCGTCATACCCTCGTCGTCCGATGACGACGAGGCAGAATCCTCCCGCGGAGGCGGGGAAAAACAAGAAGAAACTCCCCCTCTCCGTATTGGGGGGGGGGGGGAGAAAAAGAGGAAGGCCACCCCGGAGGGGGAGGCTAGGGCGTCCAAGAAGGGAAAAGCGTCCCTTCCGGACTACTCCGTCACCGCCGCCGATAGCGAGGAGGGGTGGCTGCCCAGGAAGAAGCCCCTAGTGCGATCATAAGTATCGACACTCTATCGTAATTTTGCTTCATAGTTTTGTTATAATGTCGAACTTGTATGTAGTCCGGCTAGGGTCCATCCCGAGGTGTCGCCTTCAGATGGGTCCTTGAGCGATTCGGCGATGAACTCGCTCCCGATGGCCACTACTCCTCAACCTGCAGATGCCACGGAGGTGTTGTCCCAAAGGCTCCAAGAGCTGGGGGAGGTGGCTCTGGAGGTGCCCAGAGGCGGCATTCTAGACGTCGGACATGAGGGGTTCAAGATCCCTGTGGATCGTGTCGGTGAGAGCCATAGTAGGCCGGGCTCTCAACCGAACACTGTTTCGGAGCCTTCAATGGTTCCGGACTTAGGCGGGCAGCCCCTTGTTAAGGAGGGAGAGCCATCTGTGTCGAGGACTTCCGTTGCGCCCGAGGCGCCGGATTGTCTGCTGGAAGCGCTTCGCGGCGCTTCCATGGATGAAGAGCACCGTACTCTTATGAGTGTGGTGATTCAGAAGGTTTCGTACGCCAAGAGCGGACTAACCGAAGCTTGCACCAGCCTCCTGACAGGCTTTGAGGTAAGTAATAAAAATGTGTGAAATTACCACCCGATAGGTAGTAGCCCCTGATACTCTATTTGGTGTTCGGAAGGAAAAACCAAACGGAGGGTCAATTATAATCCACAGGAGTCTAACAATAAGTTTGAATGTGAATAAGCAGGTTGTGCTGCTTGCCGCTGCGGTCCGTACGACCGAGATCGCCGTACTGAAACAGGACCTCGAGCAGGCGCAGGGAGAGCTCGACCTCACGAGGAGGCAGCTCGAAGAGAACAAAGGTGAATGATTCCCCGCTCGCATATAATGAAGGATAGATAAAATTGGTTATTCTAACAACGAAGTGTCGTGATTTTGTAACAGGGGCCACCACCAAAGTGGCGTCTCTGAAGAAAGCGATGTCCGAGGCCAAACACAAGGCGGCCTTGGAACGCAAGGAGCGCGAGAAGCAAGATGCTAGGGTGGCGAGGTACATCAAGAGATCCAGGAGCTCGGCAAAAAGTTTGAGTCCGTGGAGCATGAGCTTAAGGCGAAAGAGGCCGAGCTTGCGAAGGCCCTTGCAAGTATAAAAGACGCCAAGGCCGAAGCCGAGAAGACACATTAGGAAATCCAGGAGGCCAAAAAGATAGCGGCGGGTAAGAAGTTCTTTATGCAAAGCAGACATGTGGAGGAGGCGTTTCTTTTACTTACCCGAGTTCGGAGCTCTCCAGGGGCATTCGCAGATCTGCCACACAGCGTATAAAATACTGCGGAGTTCTACCATGCCCAGGAGGGGAGCTCAACGGAGAAGCTGTTTTGGTCCCAGTATGCTGGGGCCGAACATCCAACGCCTCTGAGTGACCAACTGAAGCAGTTGGTTGAACTCCACAGGGCGGCCGAAGCGGCTATGAAGGATTTCATAGTCTGGATGTGGCCTGGTGAGCCCCTGCCCGCCAGCTACTTCGGCCTGATCAAGCGGATTGTGAATGCTTGTCCGCGGCTTGAAGTGATCAAATGATCCGTTTGCATTGAGGGTGCCCGCCGGGCCTTTGCCCGTGCGAAGGTGCATTGTGGCAAGCTGGATGCAGAGAAGCTGGTGAAGGACAGGCCGCCGGAGGGCAAGGCACATCGCTATCTCGAGAAATATTATGAAGGCGTTATGAAGGGCGCTCGTCTCGTGGCCGATGAATGTACCAAGGACACAATTTTAGAATGAATTCACTTCTGTCATGTTTGTAATATAAGGACGAAGTTACTTGTGCTATGTAGCGCTTTCTGATTTAAAATATTACCTTTTGTGCGGCTGTTTATAAAATTCTGAAAGTAGGCCAGTCGTCGGCTTCCGCCCCCACGCAACTAGTACTGGGGTGTTCGTGGAAAACCCAGACACTCTTTATCCAAATGTTTGGTCCCTTAAGGAGGTGTCCGGCATAGCGAACAAGGCAATCGGACTATGCGGCTTTATAACTTTCACTTAGCCATAGAAGTGTACAATTTTAAATTTCGGCGAAGCCCCTAGAATCCAGAAGGCCGAATTGGGGCGCTATATACGCCTAGATTGGACGAAGCCGATTTATCACCTAAAGCGGAAAAATCTTTAAGGATTTTAAGACCTCTCGAACAGCGACCAGCTCTCGCCACATCATGCCCTTCAGTTTTCGGCTTTCTCCACTGAGGTGCTCGTCCGGAAGAACTGGAACACAATTGCAGTAGTTCTCCCTGCGCTACCTTAGCCGATATAATGGAACGTAAGGTACCAAAACAAGGGAGCTGGGCTAACCCAACTGTAGACCCAAGACACGATTCGGAGCTGATGCATATAATGCTATAAGTTCGGGGTGCCGCACTGTTGAAAGTGTTCGGACTTTGCTTGCCGCATTGCGGGGTGCCATAGGAATCCCCTGGCAAAATAAACGTACCAAAGTGTATGGATGCAATAGTAAATAAACATTTATAGAAAAAATGTGCAGATAGGAATAATAAGCTGACGCTATATATGATTTTCCATTGGTGAATAATACGTTTAAGTGTATGTTTACAATGGGTGCATTTAAGTAGAAGTAAATAGGACTATTTAACATGTCCTATCCAAGGGCAGGCTGCATGTAGGTATATAAAACAGGTATAATGATCATGAACAGATTCCACCTGGGTATTTCCTTTGATGCGCAAAGCCTGTTACCTCCTTGGTTTTCTCTCCTGTGTAAGTCCGACGATCCGGCTCTTCTGAAGAGGCTGCACTAAAGCAATGTCCTGAAAGGTAAAAGGAATGGTTATGAAGGTATGTTGCGGTGATACCGCACTGTTGACTGAGCCACTGCTGCGCCTCCGCCTGTGCCCATGGTATTTTGAGTGCGTAATTGTGTACGCGTGGCACAAATGCTGCTTTGATGGGATTTGAGCGGAGGCCGGACTGCTAGTCGTGCTCTTGGCGTGCCTGGTGATCCTGTTGCGGGGTGCTCCGGACTCGCTTGACGGTGCTTGAGGTTGTTGTCACCGGATTGGTGGTTTGCCGGAGGAGGCCGCATTGTACTTCTACCGCGAGGGCTGCAATATGCTCTTCTATATGGAGAGAGCGGTCCATGTTTCCGTTGACTGTTATGACCCCGCACGGGCCGAGGCCGTTGACTGTTAAGGTATGCATAGTGTGGTAACGCGTTGAATCTAGCGAATGCGGTTCGTCCGAGCAGTGTGTGGTAACCACTACGGAAAGGGACAATATCAAAGATTAACTCTTCACTTCGGAAGTTATCCGGAGATCCGAAGACCACTTCCAATGTTATAGAGCCCGTACAATGGGCCTCTACTCCAGGAATTACACCTTTAAAGGTGGTTTTGGTGGGCGTGATCCTTGAAGGGTCGATGCCCATTTTGCGCACTGTGTCCTGATAAAGCAGGTTCAGGCTGCTGCCTCCGTCCATAAGGACTCGTGTGAGGTGAAATCAGTCTATGATTGGGTCTAGAAGCAATGTGGCCGAACCGCCGTGGCGGATGCTATTAGGGTGATACCTACGATTGAAGGTGATCGGACAGGCTGACCATGGGTTGAATTTTGGGGTGACTGGCTGCATCGCGTAGACGTCCCGTAGTGCTCACTTCCGTTCCCGCCTGGGAATGTAAGTAGCGTAGATCATGTTGACGGTTTTCACCTGGGGGGAGATTTCTTATGTCCCCCTGTGTTCGGACGCCGGGGCTCTTCGTCGTCATTGATGTGCAGCCCCTTGTCCTTGTTTTCGGCGTTTATTTTGCCGGCATGTTTGAACACCCAACAGTCTCTATTAGTGTGGTTGGATGGCTTGTCTCGGGTGCCACGAATTTGGCACGGGCGCTCCAGTATGCGGTCCAGACTGGACGGTCCCTGATTGTTTCGTTTGAACGGTTTCTCCCCCTGATCGGATTTGGATCCGCTGAATCCGGTGTTGACTGCCGTGTCTTTGGTGTTATCGTCGTTGTTCCGTCACTTGTGTCTGTTGCGCCGCAGCTTGCCATTATCGTCACGGACATCTGAAGTGCCAGAATGTGGCGTAGTGCTGCTGCGAGCCAACCAGCTGTCCTCGCCCGCGCAAAAGCGGGTCATTAGTGTCGTGAGAGCTGCCATGGACTTGCGTTTCTCCTGGCCGAGGTGTTGGGCAAGCCATTCGTCGTGGATATTATGCTTGAAGGCCACCAGGGCTTCAGCGTCCGGACAGTCAACTATTTGGTTCTTTTTAGTTAGGAACCGAGTCCAGAATTTCCTGGCGGATTCTCTGGGCTGTTGAGTAATGTGGCTCAAGTCATCAGCGTCCGGAGGTCGCACATATGTGCCTTGGAAGTTGTCAAGGAATGTGTCTTCCAGGTTTTCCCAACTGCCAATGGAATTTGTGGACAAGCTGTTTAGCCAGTGCCAGGCGGGTCCTTTGAGCTTAAGGGGAAGATACTTGATGGCGTGTAGATCGTCTCCGCGGGCCATGTGGATGTGGAGAAGGAAATCTTCAATCCATACCACGGGGTCTATTGTGCCATCGTATGATTCGATGTTTACGGGTTTGAACCCTTCTGGGAATTCATGATCCATCACTTCATCGGTGAAGCAGAGGGGGTGTGCGGCGCCTCTGTGCCGGGCTATGTCGCGACGCAGTCCGACTAAGTCTGGCTGGTTGTGTTCGGCCCGGCCGGATTTACTGTTAGTGTATCTGGTATGACGGTCATCGTCATGTGCTGCAACGCGCCGCCGTGATCCGTAGATCGATCTTGGTTGTCCTGCGGTGTTATCCAATATTTCACATAGGTCCTGAGTATTGCCTCGGGTCGTGGTAAACTGGCGCGGGGGTGCGGGTTGGTATTCGGGCTGATATGCCGTTTTATCCCGACCTCGAGGCGGCCGGTCAGCCGTGTGGCACTCGAGTCCATATTCCTCGGCTGCCAGGATTCTGTCCATCTGTCTGTGAGCAGGTCTTGATCAGCTTGAAGCTGCTGCTGCTTCTTCTTCAGGCTCCTCGCAGTTGCAATAAGCCGGCGCTTGAAGCGCTCCTGCTCCACAGGGTCCTTGCTACGTCTTGAGCTAGCGTTGGTTTCCCCCGAAGAGCAGAGGGTGATGCAACAAGTGTAGCGTAAGTATTTCCCTCAGTTTTTGAGAACCAAGGTATCAATCCAGTAGGAGGCTCCTCAAAAGTCCCACGCGCCTACACAAACAAACTGAGAACTCGCAACCAACGCAATAAAGGGGTTGTCAATCCCTTCACGGCCACTTGCGAAAGTGAGATCTGATAGAGATAGTATGATAAGATAAAATATATTTTTGGTATTTTATGATATAGATGCAAGAAAGTAAAGATGCAAATAAAAGTAGATTGAAAGCAAATATGATAAGAGATAGACCCGGGGGGCCATAGGTTTCACTAGAGGCTTCTCTCGAGAACATAAGTATTAGGGACAAATTACTGTCGAGCAATTGATAGAAAAGCGAATAATAATGACGTTATCTAGGCATGATCATGTATATAGGAATCACATCCGCAACAAGTAGACCGACTCCTGCCTGCATCTTCTACTATTACTCCACACATCGACCGCTATCCATCATGCATCTAGAGTATTAAGTTCATAAGAACAAAGCAACACATTAAGCAAGATGATATGATGTAGAGGGATAAACTCATGCAATATGATATAAACCCCATCTTTTTATCCTCGATGGCAACAATACAATAGGTGTCTTGCAACCCTTTATGTCACTGGGTAAGAACACCGCAAGATTGAACCCAAAGCTAAGCACTTCTCCCATGGCAAGAAAGATCAATCTAGTAGGCCAAACCAAACCGATAATTCGAAGAGAGTTGCAAAGATAACTCAATCATACATAAAAGAATTCAGAGAAGATTCAATTAATATCCATAGATAAATCTGATCATAAACTCACAATTCATCGGATCTCGACAAACACACCACAAAAAGAGATTACATTGAATAGATCTCCACAAGAGAGGGGGGGAACATTGTATTGAGATCCAAAAAGAGAGAAGAAGCCATCTAGCTAATAACTATGGACCTGTAGGTCTGTGGTAAACTACTCACAACTCATAGGAGGGGCAAGGATGTTGATGTAGAGGCCCTCCATGGTCGATTCCCCCTCTGGCAGAGTGCCGGCGAAGAGTCCAAGATGGGATCTCGTGGATACAGAAGGTTACGGTGGTGGAAATTGTGTTTCGTGGTGCCCCTAGATGTTTTCGGGGTCCGTAGGTATATATAGGAGGTAGAAGTACGTCGGTGGACGCCCAAGGGGTCCACGAGACAGGGCGTGCGCCCTACAGGGGGGCGCCCTCCTATCTCGTGGAGGCTCTAGTTGTTTCTTGACTTGCACTCCAAGCTCTCCGGATCTTGTTCATTCCAAAAATCACGTTCCCGGAGGTTTCATTCCGTTTGGACTCCGTTTGATATTCCTTTTCTTTAAAATACTGAAATAGGCAAAAAAACAGCAATATGGGCTGGGCCTCCGGTTAGTAGGTTAGTCCCAAAAATGATAAAGATGTATAAAATAAAGCCCATAAACATCCAAAACAGGTAATATAATAGCATGGAACAATAAAAAATTATAGATACGTTGGAGACATATCAAGCATCCCCAAGCTTAATTCCTGCTCGTCCTCGAGTAGGTAAATGATAAAAAGAGAATTTTTGATGTGGAATGCTACCTAACATAATTCTCAACGTAATTTTCTTTATTGTGGCATGAATGTTCAGATCCAAATGATTCAAAATAAAAGTTCATATTGATAAAAGAAATAGTAACACTTCAAGCATACTAATCAAAGTAATCATGTCTTCTCAAAATAACATGGCAAAAGAAAGTTCATCCCTACAAAATCATATAGTTAGGCTATGCTTCATTTTCGTCACACAAAGATGTTCCCAATTTCTATACCCCCAATGACAAGCCAAGCAATTGTTGCATACTTAACTAATCTCAAAAAATTTCAACCTTCACGCAATACATGAGCGTGAGCCATGGATATAGCACTATGGGTGGAATAGAATATGATGATGGGGATTGTGTGGAGAAGAAAAAAAGGAGAAAGTCTCACATTGACGAGGATAATCAACGGGCTATGGAGATGCCCATTAATTGATGTCAACATGAGGAGTAGGGATTGCCATGCAACAGATGCACTAGAGCTATAAATGCATGCTCAACAAAAGAAAACTAGTGGGTGTGCATCCAACTCGCTTGCTCACGAAGACCTAGGGCATTTGAGGAAGCCCATCGTAGGAATATACAAGCCAAGTTATATAATGAAAAATTCCCACTAGTATGAAAAATATAATTTATGAGACTCACTATATGAAAAACATGGTACTACTTTGAAGCACAATATATGAGACTCACTACATGAAGAACAAGGTGCTACTTTGAAGCACAAGTGTGGAAAAGAGATGGTAGCATTGCCGTTTTTATTTATTTTCTTTCTTTTCTTTCTTTTCTTTCTTTTTTGTGCCTTTCTTTTTTTTCTTTTGGCCTTTCTTATTTTTTTTCTTTGGGCAATGCTCTAAAAATGGTGATCATCACACTTTTATTGATTACAACATATGAATTACAACTCGAAACTAGAACAAGATATGACTCTATATGAATGCCTCCGGCGGTGTACCGGGATGGTGCAATGAATCAAGAGTGACATGTATGAAAAATAATGCATGGTGGCTTTGCCACAAATACGATGTCAACTACATGATCATGCAATGGCAATATGACAAAAGTAATGTATGTCATGATGATGATAAACGGAACGGTGGAAAGTTGCATGGCAATATATCTCGGAATGGCTATGCAAATGCCATAATAGGTAGGTATGTGTTGGGGAACGTAGTAATTTCAAAAAAAATCCTACGCACACGCAAGATCATGGTGATGCATAGCAACGAGAGGGGAGAGTGTTGTCTACATACCCTTGTAGACCGTAAGTGGAAGCGTTAGAACAACGCGGTTGATGTAATCGTACGTCTTCACGGCCCGACCGATCAAACACCGAAACTACGGCACCTCCGAGTTCTAGCACACGTTCAGCTCGATGACGTCCCTCGAACTCCGATCCAGCCGAGTGTCAAGGGAGAGTTCCGCCAGCACGACGGCGTGATGATGATCTTGATGTTTTACCATCACCGGGCTTCGCCTAAGCACCGCTACAATATTATCAAGGAGGACTATGGTGGAGGGGGGCACCGCACACGGCTAAGAGATCCAAGGATCAATTGTTGTTCTGCCTAGAGGTGCCCCCCTGCCCCCGTATATAAAGGAGCAAGGGGGGAGGGGGCGGCCGGCCTAGGAGGGCGCGCGCCAAGGGGAGTCCTACTCCCACCAGGAGTAGGACTCCCTCCTTCCTTGTTGGAGTAGGAGAAGGGGGGAAAGAGGCGGAGAGGAGGAAGGAAAAGGGGGCTGCACCCCTTGTCCAATTCGGACCAGAGGGGGGCTGCGCGCCTCCTTCCTTTCGGCCTCTCTCCTCTATTCCCATATGGCCCAGTAAGGCCCATATACTCCCCGACGAATTCCCGTAACTCTCCGGTACTCCGAAAAAATACCCGAATCACTCGGAACCTTTCCGAGGTCCGAATATAGTTGTCCAATATATCAATCTTTACGTCTCGACCATTTCGAGACTCCTCGTCATGTCCATGATCTAACCGGGACTTCGAACTCCTTCGGTACATCAAAACACATAAACTCATAATATAACTGTCATCCAAACCTTAAGCGTGCGGACCCTACGGGTTCGAGAACTATGTAGACATGATCGAGACACGTCACCGGTCAAAACTAATAGAGGAACCTGGATGCTCATATTGGTTCCCACATATTCTACGAAGATCTTTATCGGTCAGACCGCATAACAACATACGTTGTTCCCTTTGTCATCGATGTGTTACTTGCCCGAGATTCGATCATCGGTATCTCAATACCTAGTTCAATCTCGTTACCGACAAGTCTCCTTACTCATTCCGTAATACATCATCCTGCAACTAACTCATTAGTTGCAATGCTTGCAAGGCTTAAGTGATGTGTATTACCGAGAGGGCCTAGAGATACCTCTCCGACAATCGGAGTGACAAATCCTAATCTTGAAATACGCCAACCCAGCATGTACCTTCAGAGACACCTGTAGAGCACCTTTATAATCACCCAGTTACGTTGTGACGTTTGGTAGCACACAAAGTGTTCCTCCGGTAAACGGGAGTTGCATAATCTCATAGTCATAGGAACATGTATAAGTCATGAAGAAAGCAACAGCAACATACTAAACGATCAAGTGCTAAGCTAACGGAATGGGTCAAGTCAATCACATCATTCTCCTAATGATGTGATCCCGTTAATCAAATGACAACTCTTTGTCCATGGCTAGGAACCATAACCATCTTTGATTAATGAGCTAGTCAAGTAGAGGCATACTAGTGACACTCTGTTTGTCTATGTATTCACACATGTATTATGTTTCTGGTTAATACAATTCTAGCATGAATAATAACATTTATCATGATATAAGGAAATAAATAATAACTTTATTATTGCCTCTAGGGCATATTTCCTTCAGTCTCCCACTTGCACTAGGGTCAATAATCTAGTTCACATCACCATGTGGTTCAACGCCAATATTCACATCTATATGTGATTAACACCCATAGTTCACATCGTCATGTGACCAACACCCAAAGGGTTTACTAGAGTCAATAATCTAGTTCACATCGCTATGTGATTAACACCCAAAGAGTACTAAGGTATGATCATGTTTTGCTCATGAGAGAAGTTTAGTCAATGGGTCTGTCACATTCAGAGCCGTATGTATTTTGCAAATATTCTATGTCTACAATGCTCTGCACGGAGCTACTCTAGCTAATTGCTCCCACTTTCAATATGTATCCAGATTGAGACTTAGAGTCATCTGAATTGGTGTAAAAGCTTGCACCGATGTAACTCTTTACGACGGGCTCTTTTTATCACCTCCATAACCGAGAAACATCTCCTTAGTCCTAACTAAGGATATTCTTGACCGCTGTCCAGTGATCTACTCTTAGATCAAAATTGTATTCCTTTGCCAAACTCAGAGCAAGGTATACAATAGGTCTGGTACACAGCATAGCATACTTTATAGAACCTATGACCGAGGCATAGGGAATGACTTTTCATTCTCTTTCTATTTTCTGCCGTGGTCGGGATTTGAGTCTTACTCAATTTCATACCTTTGCAACACAGGCAAGAACTCTTTCTTTGACTGTTCCATTTTGAACTACTTCAAAATCTTGTCAAGGTATGTACTTATTGAAAATCTTATCAAGCGTCTTGATCTATCTCAATAGATCTTGATGCTCAATATGAAAGTAGCTTTACTGAGGTATTTATTTTAAAGAACTCCTTTCCAACACTCCTTTATGCTTTCCAGAAAATTCTACATCATTTCCAATTAATAATATGTCATTCACATATACTTATCAGAAAGGCTGTAGTGCTCCCACTCACTTTCTTGTAAATACAGGCCTTTCCAAAAGTCTGTATAAAACCATATGCTTTGATCAACTCATCAAAGCGTATATTCCAACTCCAAGATGCTTGCACCAGTCCATTGATGGATCGCTGGAGCTTGCACATTTTGTTAACACCTTTAGGATTAACAAAACCTTCTGGTTGCATCATATACAACTCTTTTTAAAAAATCCATTAAGGAATGCAGTTTTGACATCCATTTTCCAGATTTCATAAAATGTGGCAATTGCTAACATGATTCAGACAGACTTAAGCATCGATACGAGTGAGAAAATCTCATCGTATTCAACACCTTGAACTTGTCGAAAACCTTTCGCAACAAGTCGAGCTTAGTAGATAGTAACACTACTATCAATGTCCATCTTCCTCTTGAAGATCCATTTATTTAACATGGCTTACTGATCATCGAGCAAGTCAATCAAAGTCCATACTTTGTTCTCATACATGGATCATATCTCAGATTTTATGGCCTCAAGCCATTTCACGGAATATGGGCTCATCATCGCTTCCTCATAGTTTGTAGGTTCATCATGGTCTAGTAACATGAATTCCAGAACAGGATTACCGTACCACTCTGGTGCGGATCTTACTCTGGAAGACCTATGAGGTTCGGTAGTAACTTGATCTGAAGTTTCATGATCATCATCATTAGCTTCCTCACTAATTGGTGTAGGAATCACTGGAACCGATTTCTGTGATTAACTACTTTCCAATTCGGGAGAAGGTACAATTACCTTATCAAGCTCTACTTTCCTCCCACTCACTTCTTTCGAGAGAAACTCCTTCTCTAGAAAGGATCCATTTTAGTAACGAATATCTTGCCTTTGGATCTGTGATAGAAGGTGTACCCAATAGTTACCTTTGGGTATTCTATGAAGATGCACTTCTCCGATTTGGGTTTGAGCTTATCAGGTTGAAACTTTTTCACATAAGCATCGCAGTCCCAAAATTTAAGAAACGACAACTTTGGTTTCTTGCCAAACAATAGTTCATAAGCCGTCGTCTCAACGGATTTCGATGGTGCCCTATTTAAAGTGAATGCAACTGTCTCTAATGCATAACCCCAAAACGATAATGGTAAACCGATAAGAGACATCATAGGTCGCACAATATCCAACAAAGTGCGGTTACAACGTTCGGATACACTGTTACCCTGTGGTGTTCCAGGTGGCATGAGTTTGTGAAACTATTCCAAATTGTTTTAATTGAAGACCAAACTCGTAACTCAAATATTTGTCTCCGCGATCAAATCACAGAAACTTTATTTTCTTGTTATGATGATTCTCCACTTCACTCTGAAATTGTTTGAACTTTTCAAATGTTTCAGACTTGTGTTTCATTAAGTAGATATACCCATATCTGCTCAAATCATCCGTGAAGGTCAGAAAATAACGATACTCGCCACGAGCATCAACACTCATTGGATCACATACATCGGTATGTATTATTTCCAATAAGTCAGTACATCGTTCCATTGTTCCGGAGAACGGAGTTTTAGTCATCTTGCCCAAAAGGCACGGTTAGCAAGCATCAAATGATTCATAACCAAGTGATTCCAAAAATCCATCTTTATGGAGTTTCTTCATGCGCTTTACACCGATATGACCCAAACGGCAGTGCCACAAATAAGTTGCACTATCATTATCAACTTTGCATCTTTTGGCATCAATATTATGAATATGTGTATCACTACGATTGAGATCCAACAAACTATTTTCATTGGGTGTATGACCATCGAAGGTTTTATTCATGTAAACAGAACAACAATTATTCTCTTGACTTTAAATGAATAACCGTATTGCAATAAACATGATCAAATCATACCTATGCTCAACGCAAATGCCAAATAACATTTATTTAGGTTTAACACTAATCCCAAAAATATAAGGAGTGTACCATGATGATCATATCAATCTTGGAACCACTTCCAACATACATCATTACTTCACCCTTAACTAGTCTCTATTTATTCTGTAACTCCTGTTTCGAGTTACTAATCTTAGCAACCGAACAAGTATCAAATACTCAGGGGCTACTATAAACACTAGTAAGGTACACATCAATAACCTGTATATCAAATATACCCTTGTTCACTTTGCCATCCTTCTTATCCACCAAATATTCAGGGCATCTCCATTTCAAGTGACCATTTCCTTTGCAGTGTAAGCACTCAGTTTCAGGCTTTGGTCCAGCTTTGGGATTCTTCGCGGGAGTGACAAATTGCTTGTCATTCTACTTCAAGTTCCCTTTCTTTCCCTTTGCCCTTTTCTTGAAACTAGTGGTCTTGTCAATCATCAACACTTGATGCTCTTTCTTGATTTCGACCTTCGTCGATTTCAGCATCACGAAGAGCTCGGGAATCGTTTTCGTCATCCCTTGCATTATAGTTCATCACAAAGTTCCAGTAACTTGGTGATGGTGACTAGAGAACTCTACCAATCACTATATTATCTGGAAGATTAACTCCCACTTGATTCAAGCAATTGTAGTACTCAGACAATCTAAGTACTTGCTCACTAGTTGAGCAATTCTCCTCCATCATTTAGGCGAAGTATTTGTCAAAGGTCTCATACCTCTTGACACGGGCATGAGTTTGAAATACCAATTTCATCTCTTGAAACATCTTATATGTTCCATGACATTTCAAAAACGTTTTTGTAGTCCTAGTTCTAAGCCATAAAGCATGGTGCACAAAACTATCAAGTAGTCATCATATTGAGCTAGCCAAACGTTCATAACGTCTGCATCTGCTCCTGCAACAGGTCTGTCACCTAGCGGTGCATAAAGGACATAATTCTTCTGTGCAGCAATGAGGATAAACCTCAGATCACGGACCAAGTCCGCATCATTGCTACTAATATCTTTCAACTTAGTTTTCTCTAGGAACACATATAAAACATAGGGGATCAACAATGCGAGCTATTGATCTACAACATAATTTGCAAAATACTACCAGGGCTAAGTTCATGATAAATTAAAGTTCAATTAATCATATTACTTAAGAACTCCCACTTTAGATAGATATCCCTCTAATCATCTAAGTGATCACGTGATCCAAATCAACTAAACCATAACCGATCATCACGTGAAATGGAGTAGTTTTCAATGGTGAACATCATTATGTTGATCATATCTACTATATGATTCACGCTCGACCTTTCGGTCTCAGTGTTCCGAGGCCATATCTGCATATGCTAGGCTCGTCAAGTTTAACCTGAGTATTCTGCGTGTGCAAAACTGGCTTGCACCCGTTGTGGATGGACGTAGAGCTTATCACACCCGATCATCACGTGGTGTTTGGGCACGGCGAACTTTGGCAACGGTGCATACTCAGGGAGAACACTTATACCTTGAAATTTAGTAAGAGATCATCTTATAAAGCTACCGTCGAACTAAGCAAAATAAGATGTATAAAAGATAAACATCACATGCAATCAAAATATGTGACATGATATGGCCATCATCATCTTGTGTATTTGATCTCTATCTCCAAAGCATCGTCATGATCTCCATCATCACCGGCATGACACCATGATCTCCATCATCTTGATCTATATCAATGTGTTGTCACATGGCCGTCTCGCCAACTATTGCTCTTGCAACTATTGCTATCGCATAGCGATAAAGTAAAGCAATTATTTGGCGCTTGCATCTTATGCAATAAAGAGACAACCATAAGGCTTCTGCCAGTTGTCGACAACTTCAAGAAAACATGATCATCTCATACAACAACTTATATCTCATCATGTCTTGACCATATCACATCACAACATGCCCTGAAAAAACAAGTTAGACGTCCTCTACTTTGTTGTTGCAAGTTTTACGTGGCTGCTACGGGCTGAGCAAGAATCGTTCTTACCTATGCATCAAAACCACAACGATAGTTCGTCAAGTTAGTGCTGTTTTAACCTTCTCAAGGACCGGGCGTAGCCACACTCGGTTCAACTAAAGTTGGAGAAACTGACACCCGACAGCCACCTATGTGCAAAGCACGTCGGTAGAACCAGTCTTGCGTAAGCGTACACGTAATGTCGGTCCGGGCTGCTTCATCCAACAATACCGCCGAACCAAAGTATGACATGCTGGTAAGCAGTATGACTTGTATCGCCCACACCTCACTTGTGTTCTACTCGTGCATATAACATCAACGCATAAAACCTAGGCTCGGATGCCACTGTTGGGGAACGTAGTAATTTCAAAAAAATTCCTACGCACACGCAAGATCATGGTGATCATAGCAACGAGAGGGGAGAGTGTTGTCTACATACCCTTGTAGACCGTAAGCGGAAGCGTTAGAACAACGCGGTTGATGTAGTCGTACGTCTTCACGGCCCGACCGATCAAGCACCGAAACTACGGCACCTTCGAGTTCTACCACACTTTCAGCTCGATGACGTCCCTCGAACTCCGATCCAGCCGAGTGTCGAGGGGGAGTTCCGTCAGCACGACGGCGTGGTGATGATCTCGATGTTTTACCGTCACAGGGCTTCGCCTAAGCACCATTACAATATTATCGAGGAGGACTATGGTGGAGGGGGGCACCTCACATGGCTAAGAGATCCAAGGATCAATTGTTGTTCTTCCTAGAGGTGCCCCCTACCCCCGTATATAAAGGAGCAAGGGGGGAGGGGGCGGCCGGCCTAGGAGGGGGCGCGCCAAGGGGAGTCCTACTCCCACCGGGAGTAGGACTCCCTCCTTCCTTGTTGGAGTAGGAGAAGGGGAGAAAGAGGCGGAGAGGAGGAAGGAAAAGGGGGCTGCACCCCTTGTCCAATTCGGACCAGAGGGGGGCTGCGTGCCTCCTTCCTTTCGGCCTCTATCCTCTATTCCTATATGGCCCAATAAGGCCCATATACTCCCCGGCGAATTCCCGTAACTCTTCGATACTCCAAAAAAAATACCCGAATCACTCGGAACCTTTCCGAAGTCCGAATATAGTCGTCCAATATATCGATCTTTACGTATCGACCATTTCGAGACTCCTCGTCATGTCCACGATCTCATCCGGGACTCCGAACTCCTTCGGTACATCAAAACACATAAACTCATAATATAACCGTCATCGAAACCTTAAGCGTGCGGACCCTACGGGTTCGAGAACTATGTAGACATGACCGAGACACGTCTCCGGTCAATAACCAATAGAGGAACCTGGATGCTCATATTGGCTCCCACATATTCTATGAAGATCTTTATCGGTCAGACCGCATAACAACATACGTTGTTCTGTTTGTCATTGGTATGTTACTTGCCCGAGATTCGATCATCGGTATCTCAATACCTAGTTCAATCTCGTTATCGACAAGTCTCTTTACTCGTTCCGTAATACATCATACCGCAACTAACTCATTAGTTGCAATGCTTGCAAGGCTTAAGTGATGTGTATTACCGAGAGGGCCCAGAGATACCTCTCCGACAATCGGAGTGACAAATCCTAATCTCGAAATATGCCAACCCAACATGTACCTTTTGAGACACCTGTAGAGCACCTTTATAATCACCCAGTTATGTTGTGATGTTTGGTAGCACACAAAGTGTTCCTCCGGTAAACGGGAGTTGCATAATCTCATAGTCATAGGAACATGTATAAGTCATGAAGAAAGCAACAACAACATACTAAACGATCAAGTGCTAAGCTAACAGAATGGGTCAAGTCAATCACATCATTCTCCTAATGATGTGATCCCGTTAATCAAATGACAACTCTTTGTCCAGGGCTAGGAAACATAACCATCTTTGATTAATGAGCTAGTCAGGTAGAGGCATACTAGTGACACTCTGTTTGTCTATGTATTCACACATGTATTATGTTTCTGGTTAATACAATTGTAGCATGAACAATAAACATTTATCATGATATAAGGAAATAAATAATAACTTTATTATTGCCTCTAGGGCATATTTCCTTCAGTATGGTGGCTGTTTTGAGGAAGATATAAGGAGGTTTATGTGTGATAGAGCGTATCGTATCACGGGGTTTGGATGCACCGGTGAAGTTTGCACCAACTCTCAAGGTGAGAAAGGGCAATGCACGGTACCGAAGAGGCTAGCAATGGTGGAAAGGTAAAAGTGCATATAATCCATGGACTCAACATTAGTCAAAAGAACTCATATACTTATTGCAAAAATTTATAAGTCATCAAAAACCAAGTACTACGCGCATGCTTCTAGGGGGATAGATTGGTAGGAAAAGACCATCGCTCGTCCCCGACCGCCACTCATAAGGATGCACAAGCCAGGTACACTTCATGTTTCAAATTTGTTACATAACTTTAACCATACGTGCATGCTACGGGACTTGCTAACTTCAACACAAGCATTCTTTAAATTCATAATCACCCAACTAGCATGACTTTAATATCACTACCTCCATATCTCAAAACAATTATCAAGTAACAAATTGATCATAGCATCCAATTCACTTTCTATGATAGTTCTTATTATACCCAACTTGGATGCTCATCATTCTAGGACCAAATTATAACCATAGCAAATACCATGCTGTTCTAAAAGACTCTCAAAATAATATAAGTGAAGCATGAGAGACTAGAAATTTCTTCAAAAATTAAGATACCGCTGCGCTCTAAAAGATATAAGTGAAGCACTAGAGCAAAAACTATCAAGCTCAAAAGATATAAGTGAAGCACATAGAGTATTCTAGCAAATTCTAATTAAATAGGCTTCTCCCAAAAGGTGAGTACAGCAAGGATGATTGTGGTAAACTAAAAAGCAAAGACTAATATAATACACGACACTCCAAGCAAAACACATATCATGTGGCGAATAAAAATATAGCTCCAAGTAAAGTTACCAATGAACAAAGACGAAAGAGGGGATGCCTTCCCGGGGCATCCCCAAGATTAGGCTTTTGGCTATTCTTGAATATCTTGGGGTGCCTTGGGCATCCCCAATCTTAGGCTCTTGCCACTCTTTATTGCATAGTCCATAAAAGCTTTACCCAAAACTTGAAAACTTCACAACACAAAACTTAACAGGAAATCTTATAAGCTCCATTAGTGAAAGAAAACAAAACCACCACATAAGGTACTGCAATGAACTCATTATTTATTTATTTTGGTGTTAAACCTACTGTATTCCAACTTCCTTATGGTTCATAAACTGATTTATTAGCCATAGATGCATTGAAATAAGCAAACAACACACGAAAAAACAGAATCTGTCAAAAACAGAACAGTCTGTAGCAATCTGTAACTAACGCAAACTTCTGGAACTCTAAAAATCCTACAAAAATAGGACGTAATGTATAATTTGTTTATTGATCAGCAGAAAAAGAAATCAATGCAAAACCAAGTTTCTGTGATTTATTGAATTGTTTCTCGTGAGCGCAAAGTTTCTATTTTTCAGCAGAATCAAATCAACCATCATCATAGTTTATCCTATAGGTTCTACTTGGCACAAACACTAAATGAAAGATAAAAACACATCTAAACAGATATTAGAAACAAAATTTAACACTAAACAGGAACAAAAACAAAGAACATAAAGAAAATTGGGTTGCCTCCCAACTAGCGCTATTGTTTAACGCCCCTAGCTAGGCATAAAAGCGAAGATAGATCTAACGAGTGTCATCTTTGGCACTTGATTTATAAGTAGCACGCATGATAGATTCATAAGGTAATTTGACTTGTTTTTTTGGAAAGTGCTCCATGCCTTTCTTTAAGGGAAATTGGAATCTAATATTCCCTTCTTTCATATCGATAATCGCACCAATCGTTCTAAGGAAAGGTCTACCAAGGATAATAGGGCAAGAAAGATTGCAATCTATATCAAGAACGATAAAATCTACGGGCACCAAATTTCTATTTGCAACAATAAGAACATCATTGATCCTTCCCATAGGCTTTGTGGTGGAATCCGCAAGGTGCAAATTTAACGAGCAATCATCAAGATCATGAAAATCTAGAATAGCACATAAAGTTTTCGGAATTGTGGAAACACTAGCACCCCAAATCACACAAAGCAAAACACTCAAAATCTTTAATTCTAATCTTTATAGTAGGTTCCCACTCATTATTAAGTTGTCTAGGTATAGAAACTTCCAAGTTAAGTTTTTCATCATAAGATTGCATCAAGGCATCAACAATATGTTTGGTAAAAGCTTTGTTTTGACTATAAGCATGAGGAGAATTAACAACGGATTGCAACAAGGAAATACAACCTTTTAAAGAGAAATTATCATAGTCAAATTCCTTGAAATCCAAGATAGTAGGTTCAACATTATTAGAAGTTGAGGATTCTCCAATCTCTCTTTTACCAAATTTAGCATTAAGATCTGAAGACTCCGAATTCTTGGGACGCCTTCTAGGAAAAGTTGATTCATCATCAGTCCCATAATCATCAAAATTCATATTGAAAAATATAGATCTAATAGGAGACACATCAATAACTTTAAGATCCTCATCATTATTTTCACGGAAACTAGAAGAACACGCTTTTATAAAGCTATCTTTCTTAGCACGCAATCTAGCGGTTCTTTCCTTGCACTCGTCAATGGATATTCTCATTACTTTGATAGAATCATTGATATCATGCTTAGGAGGAAAAGGTCTAAGTTTAAGAGAATCAACATCAAGCGAAAGTCTATCAACGTTCCTAGCCAAATCATCAACTTTGAGCAATTTTTCTTCAAGCAAAGCATTAAAATTCTTTTGAGAAATCATAAATTCTTTCACACTATTCTCAAAATCAGAGGGCATCTTATTAAAATTACCATAAGAATTATTGTAGGAATATCCATAATTATTAGAGGAATTACTAGGAAACGGTCTAGCATTAAAATTTCCTCTATAAGCATTATTTCCAAAACTATTCCTACCAAAAAAATTCACATCCATAGATTCATTATTATTCTCAATCAAGGAAGACAAAGGCATATCATTAGGATCAAGAGGAGTATTTTTAGTAGCAAACATCTTCATAAGTTCATCCATCTTTCCACTCAAAACATTGATTTCTTCTATAGCATGCACTTTTTTACTAGAAAATCTTTCGGTGTGCCATTGAGAATAATTAGCCATAATATTATCGAGAAGTTTTGTAGCATCTCCTAACGTGATTTCCATAAAGGTGCCTCCCGCGGCCGAATCTAAGAGATTTCTAGAAGCAAAGTTCAAACCGGCATAAATTTTTTGTATGATCATCCAAAATTCAAACCATGAGTAGGGCAATTGTGAAGCATCAATTTCATCCTTTTCCAAGATTGGGCAACATGCTCATGATCAAGTTGTTTAAAATTCATAATATCGTTCCTAAGAGTGATGATCTTAGCGGGAGGAAAATACTTAGAGATAAAAGCATCTTTGCACTTGTTCCAAGAATCAATACTATTTTTAGGCAAAGACGAAAACCAAACTTTAGCACGATCTCTAAGTGGAAACGGAAACAAATTCAATTTGACAATATTGTTATCCGTATCTTTCTTATTTTGCATATCACACAAATCAACAAAACTGTTTAGATGAGTAGCGGCATCTTCACTAGGTAGGCCGACGAATTGATCTTTCATAACAAGATTCAGCAAAGCAGCATTGATTTCACAAGACTCAACATCATTAAGAGGAGCAATCGGAGTACTAAGGAAATCATTATTATTGGTATTTGAGAAATTACACAATTTGGTATTATCTTGCACCATGGCAACAAGTAATACAACACACAAGCAAACAGAAAAAGGCAAGCGGAAAAGAGAGGAGGATATTGGGAAAGAGAGGGCGAATAAAACTGCAAGGGTGAAGTGGGGGAGAGGAAAACGAGAGGAAAAAGGCAAATAATGTAAATGCGAGGGAGATGGGTTTGTGATAGGTACTTGGTATGTTTTGACTTGAGCGAAGACCTCCCCGGCAACGGTGCCAGAAGTCCTTCTTGCTACGTCTTGAGCTAGCGTTGGTTTTCCCCGAAGAGGAGAGGGTGATGCAGCAAGTGTAGCGTAAGTATTTCCCTCAGTTTTTGAGAACCAAGGTATCAATCCTGTAGGAGGCTCCTCAAAAGTCCCACGCGCCTACACAAACAAACTGAGAACTCGCAACCAACACAATAAAGGGGTTGTCAATCCCTTCACGGCCACTTGCGAAAGTGAGATCTGATAGAGATAGTATGATAAGATAAAATATATTTTTGGTATTTTATGATATAGATGCAAGAAAGTAAAGATGCAAATAAAAGTAGATTGAAAGCAAATATGATAAGAGATAGACCCGGGGGCCATAGGTTTCACTAGAGGCTTCTCTCGAGAACATAAGTATTACGGTGGGTGAACAAATTACTGTCGAGCAATTGATAGAAAAGCGAATAATTATGACATTATCTAGGCATGATCATGTATATAGGCATCACATCCGCAACAAGTAGACTGACTCCTGCCTGCATCTACTACTATTACTCCACACATCGACTGCTATCCAGCATGCATCTAGAGTATTAAGTTCATAAGAACAGAGCAACACATTAAGCAAGATGATATGATGTAGAGGGATAAACTCATGCAATATGATATAAACCCCATCTTTTTATCCGCGATGGAAACAATACAATACGTGTCTTGCAACCCTTTCTGTCACTGGGTAAGAACACCGCAAGATTGAACCCAAAGCTAAGCACTTCTCCCATGGCAAGAAAGATCAATTAGTAGGCCAAACCAAACCGATAATTCGAAGAAACTTGCAAAGATAACTCGATCATACATAAAAGAATCCAAAGAAGATTCAATTAATATCCATAGATAAATCTGATCATAAACTCACAATTCATCGGATCTCGACAAACACACCGCAAAAAGAGATTACATCGAATAGATCTCCATAAGAGAGGGGGAGAACATTGTATTGAGATCCAAAAAGAGAGAAGAAGCCATCTAGCTAATAACTATGGACCCGTAGGTCTGTGGTAAACTACTCACAACTCATAGGAGGGGCAAGGATGTTGATGTAGTGGCCCTCCATGGTCGATTCCCCCTCCGGCAGAGTGCCGACGAAGACTCCAAGATGGGATCTCGCGGATACAGAAGGTTACGGTGGTGGAAATTGTGTTTCGTGGTGCCCCTGGATGTTTTTGGGGTCCGTAGGTATATATAGGAGGAAGAAGTACGTCGGTGGACGCCCGAGGGGCCCACAAGACAGGGGGCGTGCCCTCCTATCTCGTGGAGGCTCCGGTTGTTTCTTGACTTGCACTCCAAGCTCTCCGGATATTGTTCGTTCCAAAAATCACGTTCCCGAAGGTTTCATTCCGTTTGGACCCCGTTTGATATTCCTTTTCTTCAAAATACTGAAATAGGCAAAAAAACAGCAATATGGGCTGGTCCTCCAGTTAGTTGGTTAGTCCCAAAAATGATAAAGATGTATAAAATAAAGCCCATAAACATCCAAAACAGGTAATATAATAGCATGGAACAATCAAAAATTATAGATATGTTGGAGATGTATCAGTCCTCAAGCACACCGAACTCGTCGTCGCTGAGGCTAATCTCATCTTCGGAGGGGGGCATGTAGTTGTCCTCCTCCGGATACCCGTCCGTCGCCTGTTCATCTGGGCTATCCTGCCCATCTTCCTGCTCAGCCTGCTCGAAGGCGGGCTGATCGGGGTTGTACTCATCTTCGGCACCGTCCGTATTGTTTGCGTCTCCGGTGCCGGTATTGCCGTGGCGGGGCTTGGAGCGGCGCTGGCGACGCCCATGCTTTGCTTTCTTCTTGGAGGGGTTATCCTCCATTGCCTCATCGCCATTGGTTTCTTTCGGAGTGTCCACCATATATTTGTCATATGAAGAGGTGGCTGTCCACCGCCCCATGGGTGGTGGTTCCTGTTCTTCTCCTACATCGTTGTCCAGACCGTCGATGTCTTCGGAGTCGAAGTCAAGCACGTCGGTCAAATCATCGACCGTGGCTATGAAGTGGGTGGTGGGTGGGCAATGAATTCCTTCGTCGCTAGCTTCCCACACGAGTCGGACATAGTTCGACCGAGAGCCTCCTGACAAAGAGAGAGACTTTAATGAGTTCAGCATGTCGCCAAAGGGCGAGTGCTAACAGTGAAATCCATAACCGGAGCCCAGCCAGGCTCGGCGGGCTCAGGAGCGCGCGGACTGGAACCTACAACCGGATACGAGTCCGAGGGTCCGGAATCACAGGCGTCCCTAGGGGTGAGGCCTAGGTTCAGCTCCACCGCCGATGAGTGTGCGGCTTGTGGAGCGGGGTCGAGCCACCCGTCCTTGGGCCACGCAGTTTGCTCCAGATTTAGGTCTGGGGCCACTACAGGGGTGATATCCCGTGCATTGTCCGACAGCAGGTCTAGGCCGTGCTCATCGTGACTGTCCGGCGTTCCTGGCACAGGCCAGATTCCGTCGAAGATCAAGTCTCCGCGGATATCGGTCGTGTAGTTCAGGTTTCCGAACCTGACCTGGTGGTTGGGGGCATAGCTATCGATCTGCTCCAGATGGCCAAGCGAATTGGCCAGCAGTGCGATGCCGCCGAACACAAAGATCTATCCGGGAAGAAAAGTCTCGCCCTGGACCGTGTTGTTGATGATTGAAGGCGCCATCAAGCCTCGAAGCGACGACACAGAGGAACTCTCAATGAAAGCACCAATGTCGGTGTCAAAACCGGCGGATCTCAGGTAGGGGGCCCCGATCTGTGCTTCTTAGGCTGATGGTAAAAGGAAGCAAGGGACACAATGTTTACCCAGGTTCGGTCCCTCTCGATGGAGGTAACACCCTATTTCCTACTTGATTAATATTGAAGATATGAGTAGTACAATTATAGATCTACCACGAGATCAGCCTATGATGGTATGATTGTAATTGTGATCGGCCTCCTAAGGACCAACCTCTCCGGTTTATATAGACACCGGAGAGGGCTAGGGTTTACATGGAGTCGGTTACAAGGAAGGAAATATAATATCCGGATCACCAAGCTTGTCTTCCACGCAAAGGAGAGTCCCATCCGGACACAGGCCGGAGTCTTGAGTCTTGTATCTTCACGCTCCAATAGTCCGGTTGATGTATATAATCCGGCTGTTCGGATACCCCCCAATCCAAGACTCCCTCATGGTCCTCTGTGACTCTGTTTTGAATTCTCTCCCTTCCTATTTCATGACTTGCCTTGTGCTGCCCCCTGGAGTGCTTGAGTCAATCAAATCAATTGATAAAAAGCGTCGGTCGTTTTTCTGGTCTGGAACGGAGTGGTGCTCCGGCTCCAAGTGTCTAATTGCTTGGGATAAGTTGTGCTTTTCTAGACAGGAAGGTGGGCTCGGCATGAAGGATCTCTGGCGAAAGAATCAATGCCTTCTCCTGTGCTTCGTCCACAAGCTCCATGGGTACTTCGACAGCTCCTGGGCGATCTGGTACCGACAGTGTCAATGGGGCGATCTTGGTGATCTTCCCTCCAAGCCCTCTGTCATCGAGTAGCTCGTAGCTGATGGATTGTGCATGTACAAAGTGGTTACCAGAGTGGCGGTCGGCGATGGCAGGAGGACCTCCTTCTGGCTAGACCGCTGGCATACCCGTGATGTGCTTGCTTTCTCCTTCCCGGTGCTCTTCTCGCACTGTGTGAGACCAAACGCTTCGGTGGCTAATGTTCTCAGGGAGGGAGTGTGCAGCATGATGCGCAATAGGCTCTTGCTGCTGAGATGGAGCTGGATGCTCTCTGTGAATCCCTCGCCGGTTCGATGCTCTCTGAACATGACGATGTTGGGCATCGTTGTAGAAATTATAAAATTTCTAAGCATCACCAAGATCAATCTATGGAGAAACTAGCAACGAGAGAGAGGAGAGTGCATCTTCATACCCTTGAAGATCGTGAAACAAAAGCGTTGCAAGAATGCGGATGAAGGAGTCGTACTCGTAGCAATTCAGATCGCGGTGGATTCCGATCTAAGCGCCGAACAATGGCACCTCCGCATTCAACACACGTGCAGCCCGGTGACGTCTCCTGCACCTTGATCCAACAAGGAGGAGGAAGAGGCTGAGGAAGGCAGCTCCAGCAGCAGCACGACGGTGTGGTGGTGGTGGAGCAACAGTTCTCCGACAGGGCTTCGCCAAGCTCAAACGGAGGAGGAGAGGTGTTGGAGAGGGGGAGGGCTGCGCCTTGGATGTGGTGCGGCTGCCCTCCTTCCTCCTCTCTACTTATAGGGTGAAGGGGGAAGGGGGCTGACCCCTCTAGATGAGATCTAGAGGGGGGCGGCGGCCAAGGGGATGGGGCTTGCCCCCCAAGCCAAGGGGGGTGCCCCCTTTAGGCCCCCCAACCCTAGGCGCATGGGCCCTGGGGGGATGGCGCCCAACCCACTTAGGGGTTGGTTCCCTTCCACATACAGCCCATAGGGCCCTCCGGGGCAGGTGGACCCTCCCGGTGACCCCCAGAACCCCTTCGGTGGTCCCCGTACAATACCGGCAAACCCCCGAATACTTCTGGTGACCGTATGATGAATTCCCATATATAAATCTTCACCTCCTGACCATTCTGAAACTCCTCATGACATCCGAGATCTCATCCGGGACTCCAAACAACATTCAGTAATCACGTACAAATCTTCCCTATAACCCTAGGGTCATCTAACCTTAAGTGTGTAGACCCTACGGGTTCGGGAATCATGCAGACATGACCGAGACATCTCTCCGGCCAATAACCAATAGCGGGATCTGGATACCCATGTTGTATCCCACATGTTCCACGATGATCTCATCAGATGAACCGCGATGTCAAGGATTCAAGCAATCCCGTATACAATTCCCTTTGTCAATCGGTACTTTACTTGCCTGAGATTCGATCGTCGGTATCCTAATACCTCGTTCAATCTCGTTACCGGCAAGTCACTTTACTCATTGTGTAATGCATGATCCCGTGACTAACTACTTAGTCACATTGAGCTCATTATGATGATGCATTACCGAGTGGGCCCAGAGATACCTCTCCGTCATACGGAGTGACAAATCCCAGTCTCGATTCGCGCCAACCCAACAAACACTTTCGGAGATACCTGTAGTGCACCTTTATAGTCACCCAGTTATGTTGTGACGTTTGGTACACCCAAAGCACTCCTACGGTATCCGGGAGTTACAAAATCTCATGGTCTAAGGAAATGATACTTGTGTAACGCCCATGATGCGGCTATATCTCCCACGTGTCGAAGCACGACTTAGAGGCATAACCGCATTGTGGTTTTGTTGCAAGAAGGGTCATCTTCACACAATCCAATGTAATGAACAAGAAACGGATAAATAGAGTTGGCTTACAATCGCTACTTCACACAAGTACTTAAATAAATCATACATCATTCAGAGTACACACATAGTCCGGCTATGGAGCCAAAAGAAAAGAAGATAACCCAACTGCTAGATCCCCGATCGTCCCAACTGGGCTTCACTACCGATCAACATGAAATGAAACATAGCAACGACCAAGATCTTCATTGAGCTCCCATATGAACTCGTTTACATCACCTGCACTAGTATCATCGGCACCTGCAACTGTTGTGGTAGTATCTGGTGAGTCACGAGGACTCATCAAACCCATTACCATGGGTATCAAGACTAGCAAAGCTTAATGGGTAAGGAAAAGATACGTGGTGAGGTTGCAGCAGCGTCTAAGCATATATGGTTGCTAACATACGCAAAAAAAGCGAGAACTAAAGCAAACGGAACGGTCGAGAAGCTAGAAGTGATCAAGAAGTGATCCTGAAACTACTTACGTTCATACATAACCCAAAACCGTGTTCACTTCCTGGACTCCGTCGAAAAGAGACCATCACGGCTGCACACAGGTTGATGCATTTTAATTAAGTCAAGTGTCAAGTTCTCTACAACCGGACATTAACAAATTCCCATCTGCCACATAACCGCGGGCATGGCTCTTGAAAGTTTATACCCTGCAGGGGTGTCCCAACTTAGCCCATCACAAGCTCTCACGATCAACGAAGGATATTCCTTCTCCCAGGAAGACCCGATCAGTCTCGGAATCCCGGTTACAAGACATTTCGACAATGGTAAAACAAGACCAGCAAAGCCGCCCAAATGTGCCGACAAATCCCGATAGGAGTTGCACATATCTCGTTCTCAGGGCACACCGGATAAGCCAAGCTACAAGTAAAACCAACCCTCAAGTTTCCCCGAGGTGGCCCCGCAGGTTGCTTGGTTCGGACCAACACTCAGAGGAGCACTAGCCCGGGGGGTTTAAAATAAAGATGACCCTTGAGTCTGTAGAACCCAAGGGAAAGGTATAGGTGGTAGGTAGGCAAATGAAAAACCAATGTTGGGCCTTACTGGAAGAGTTTTATTCAAAGCGAACTGTCAAGGGGATCCCATAAATCACCCAACCGCATAAGGAACGCAAAATCAAGGAACATAACACCGGTATGACGGAAACTAGGGCGGCAAGAGTGGAACAAAACACCAGGCATAAGGCCGAGCCTTCCACCCTTTACCAACTATATAGGTGCATTAATTAAATAAGAGATATTGTGATATCCCAAAATAATCATGTCCAACATGGAGCAATCTTCAACTTCACCTGCAACTAACAACGCTATAAGAGGGGCTGAGCAAAGCGGTAGCATAGCCAAGCAACGGGTTGCTAGGAAGGGTGAAAAGTTTAGAGGCTGACAGGGCAATTTGGGAGGCTTGATGAACAAGTGATAGGTAGTGCAGCATAGCGATAAAATGAAGCAGCTAGCATAGAAATGATAGTAGTGAGATCCAAGGTAACGGTCATCTTGCCTGAAATCCCGCTAGGAAGAAGAAAGAGTCCATGAAGAAGACAAACGGACGTAGTCGAACGAATCCTCACAACTCCGAAACGAAACCGAAGCTAATGAGAGAAGCAAACCAGAAAGAAGCAAACAACATGGTAAACACACAAGCATAAACATGTCATGATGCACAAACAAGTATGATGCATGTCTGGTTTAATGAGGCATGGCATGGCAATATGCACAAACAACACTACAAGTTAAGTGGAGCTCAATATGCAACGATTTGCATATTGACGAAACACCACATCAATTATTTAGTTCTCTCTCGTTTAGGAACACGACAATATTACATGTTGTTATAAACATGGCAAGAGGTGAAACATAATTAAACTACCTATCTAGGCAAGTTTAAGTGAGGCCGGAAACAACAAACAACAATTACGGAAATCCCCATATGTTATTTAGCAATTGCACGCAAACAACAATTTTAAACATTTTAATTGTTGTAATCATGATGCGGATGACATATGCAAGTTTTATGCAATTTTATGAAAATGTTGACATGAGCATGTTATGAAGCATTTGTCACCGTGGCGGAACGAAAGGGGTGCCACGGCAACTACAACAGAAATGGTGCCACGGCAAAATTCCGATGATCCGACAACTCATTGAGATACCGGTGCAAAAGAGCAAGTGTGCGGATGTGCGAAACATGCAAAAGATGGTGGGGTGATCCCGGTTACCGGGTTCCCACGGGTCGACGGCATGGCAAACGAGGAGGAACGTGCATGAAGAAAACGGGCACAGTGCAACCATACGGTTCATCTTAGACAACATGCATTCGTCCATGGGTCATCGTCTCGGCGGTTATACCTTTGAAGCGTGCATTTCGGGGCGGTTCAAAATCGTCGAGGGAAGTAGTCGTTCACGGGTCGTAGGGGAAGAAGTCGTACACGTTTCATAGTTGTACACACTCCATAGATGTTCGGGGTCACGTCAAGGAACTTGACGTCCACGGGGTCTTCGAGGTCGACGGTAGTGGTACTCACATCATTGTGGTTCACGTTTTGAAGAGGAATTTGACGAATCCGATTTCCCCGATGGTCGAGAGTAGTGGTACTTGACGCAATCCATGCGAAGGGTTCTGGTTCGGGCAACGGTCTTGACGAAGGTGTACTAGGAGAATCAGGGGGTATGTCTTGGCGTGCATCACACTGTTGACGAACAACGTGTATAGGAGACAGAGAGATCTCTTGTGGTCTTCCGAAAATGTGAACAAGAGGCCAGATCTGGCGAAGGGAAGGGGAGGCGGCCTCGACCCGTGGACCTGGCGTTTGGCTGAATCGGGTCCACGAGGACAAGCGGGCGAGCTGCTGCTGCTGCTGTTCGAGGCGAAGCAGGACGCGGTTCAGGCGAAGCGGAGGCAGCAGCGGTGGGGCTTGGGGCTGGCGATGGAGATTCGGGCGAGGACGGGGTTCTTCGGAGGTGGCGATGGGCTTGGGTTGCAGGGGCGCCGAGGCACTGAGCGATGAGCTGCTGTTGCTCGATGCAGACAGAGGCATCTAGGGGACGCGGAGGAGGCCGAGAAGATGGGGATGAGTGCCCGGGTGCAGAGGCGGTGCAGAGGTCATCGGAGCTTGGCATGTACCCGAACGGCAAGGCCAGCACGGGACTTGGATCTGCCAGTGAAAGAGATGAACGGTGCGGCAGGGCTCGGGGAGACCATGGCGCTTAGGGAGACCATGGAGCTCCTGTTGGTGGCGACAAAGAGAGGCGGCGGTGCTCCTGGCAGTTGACGAAGAGGGGGAAGCCGGGGAATGGAGCAGCCGGCAATGGCCCCAGTGGCCGGCGCAGTTGAGGGAGGAGGCGAACGGGGAGGACGAGGGGATTGGGAAGGACGAGTGGTGGCGGCGCTGGTGTTGGGGTCGAGTGAGGAGGGCTGCGGGGATGGAGCTGGGCATGGAGAACGAGAAGAGTGGCGGCGCGAGGGAAACAGGAGGGGATCGAGGGAGTTGATGATCGGGCATTGGGTGTAGGCTAGGGTTAAGAGGAGGGTTTAGGTGGGCTGGGCTAGCTGCGCAAATGGGCCAGCCTAGATGGACAGACCCAAGAGGTCGGCTGGGCTGGCTCTCTTCTCTCTCCCTCTAATTCTCTTTAACAGAAGAATAAAGGGAAGGAAAGAAAGGCTACGAGGTTTAAAAAAATATCGGGAACTTAGGTGGAGCTTAGGAAAAAGTATAAAAGAATCATGGGCAAAGTTGGAGACCAAGAATTGAGATAACAAAGGCATTGGGATTTATTTGCAATTGGGTTATGCTCAATTCCAAATAATGGAATATTTATAATAGCTCCATAAATATTAGGAGGATATGTTATAAAGAGAAATCACCATGTGAATTCCCTCGCTTTAAATAGATCAAAAGATCTATGCAATTAATTTAGTCGAGGTTTTAAAAATTAAATGACCTACTGGCATGATGACATGATGCAATGCAAAAATAAATAGAGCAGGCACAAACAAAAACACACGGAGGTCACAAAAATATGGAAGTCTTCTGGATCGTCGGTCTTGGGGCGTCACAACACTCCTCCACTTACAAGAGATCTCATCCCGAGATCTTGGATGGCGCCGGGGAGAAGCGGAAGAGAAAGAGGTAAGACAAAGTTTCTTCTTTGAAAAACGAGTGAAACCAATGAACCTCGAGAGGTTGAAAACTTGAAAGAATAACACAATAGAGTTGAACGAAATTGAGAGCATTCCAGTAGAAAAGAGAAACAAGGAACACCATGTTAACGTTGGAGGTTGTAAAGCTGTGAATGACGAGCACAATGAACAAGAAGGAATTGAAACCACTTTGGTTGAAACGAGATAAGAATGAATAAGAATAATATAATTTTGGCAGCATTCCGACTGTAAATGGAAGGAATTGAACATGAACTTGAGAAGATGGGATGATACTTGATGAAATCAACAACACCCTGCCTCCGAAACTATTGAAAGAATGGCACAAGGGGTAAGAAGGATTTCAGACAGCAATCCAGTTGAAAAGAGAGGCAAAACTTGATAAGATGAAAAGAACTTGAAAAAAGGACATGACACTCCGGTTAAATGGATAAGCACAAAAAGGACACGATCCTCACAATTCGAGATGATAGAGTGAAAGGAGCAACATCACAATGCCTCCAGAAGAAAGAATAGAAGATAGATCATTGGAATAACAGAATGGAGAAGAAAATGCCAACTTCTACCACAAATGAGCTTGGAAAGCACCCTTCCAAGAAGGTTATAACGGAGTTGTTGGAAAACCAACAACGAAAGCACAAGCTTGTTGTGGGCTTATGGAAAACTTCTCAAAATTGAGGCGAAATTCAGCCACTACGGAAACAAATAATATAATTGATAACACCAACAAGATGAAAAACTTCTTCCACCAAGATGATAGAGAGATAACTTGGACCATTGGTAATCACCACAATAGCAACATTCCTTAGGGAAGGCTTTAGGTGAAATATGACACAAGATAACTCCAACAAAGAGATTAATGGATTTAAAGTACCTCATTCTTGACAACATGTGAATCGCGAAACATGAATAAAAATTGTCGAGAATGATATAACACCATCTCAAAAGATGAGATAGAAATATCTGCACTTCGGATGCAAGATGAAGAATGCTTGAACTCCTCAAAACAAAACATGTGTTAAGCACCATGTTTATTTTAGAGTATAGCTTGGCGGATCTTAACTTTGAGAGAAATCTTGAAGAACAATTGAAGGATGAAAGGAATCCTTGACGAACCACCATGTAGAGCCTCCATGAAAAACTCTGGTAATAAAAGGATGATAGAAAGAAAGAGAAGTTGAAAACACAAGGTGAAGCCTTGCGATGATTTAGAAGGAGCTTCGCGATGATATAACCGAGAGAACTTGGAACTCCAGAAAGAAAATATGAACATCTTAGAACCGAGAATTTATTCCTCATGAACAAACTCTGAAGGAACGGATTAATCACTTGGATGAAACAACAAGAAGAATTATGTTATGCGTATTCTTCACCAATTTAAATTGGTGAGAAGCATTGGATTTGGATACTACTTATTCGCGTTGAAAATGATTAAAGAGAGATATAGCACGAACTTGAGAAGGTATTGATGGAACCCCGGTGGGATTTAGAAACAACGAATAATTGATATGATAACGAAGGAAGTGAAATCTTGAATGAACCACCGTAAGAATTGAAAATGAAAGTAGCAAAGGCACAATTCACCGGGAAGAATTGGAAAACGAATGAAGATACTTGAGGGGATTTAGATACATGCAAACGAAGAGATCATGAACTGATTAGAGGATATTTGAACGATGCATCGGAAGAATTCGAGAACGAGAGTTGAAAGCTGGGAATGAATAATTCTGAGATGATGGGCTACGGAGAATCAATCTGAAAAGACTCTTGAATTGCTCCGGATGGGTGAAAAGAATTTCTCACGATCGAAACAAATATGGGGATGACATGAAGCTAGAACCATGAATCTTCAAGAGAGTGGACCAAGATTTTAGGATAAATCTCTTCCTCGGTCTTCTGTGTTGAGAAAGACGATGAGAAACACCACCATGAGTTGTTGAGATACTCCGGGAGAATGAAAAACAAAGAGGTTGATCCAACAATGAAAAATAATTTGAAATCGGTCTTGGAAAACATCTGACTGATGACATTTATTGTTACGTCAAACTTCGAAAAGAATTTGGGAATGGCTCCGGGAAAATTAGAAGAGTCAGGTAAGATCCTAGGAAAAGACCTGTGGGTTAGGGCCCACTCGAAAGAAACATCGTTGAAGGATTGCTTGAAATAGAGATTCCACCAGTAGAATTAAATAGCTTGAATAAGAGAAAAACCTTGAAGTAACTCGAACGGATTAAGAATGGAAACATGATTCTTCTAAGATATCTTAAGCACTCCAGATAAGAATAGAGAGAGGTGAACAATTAAGAGGTGCACCGACATGGAAAAACATTTGAAACGAGGAAAGGGATATGATCAGCACCAAAAGCTTGAATTAAATCCACCGGAGAAGAAAAATAACAAAGAATGATGAACTTGAAACTCCTGGCCAACTTAATGATAATTACCAGGTAAGAACATTGATTTAAAAGAATGAAGAGACTTCACATGTATAAAATGGATAGTTGACTGAGAAATCTGAGTCCTTGAAGAAAAGGGTGGGAGGGCGGGAAAAAAACAAAGGCAACTTGGGGCAGATGGAATGGATACCGTTGAAAAAACTTAGAATTGATCTCACAAATGTTGAAATGATCGGATCCACTTGAAGAGAAGCACGCCGGTTAAAAAAGAATTAACATGACGACCTCGATGATCAAGAAGGATTAGTATTCACATAGCAATATGAGAACACCGTTTAGGAAAGGTATGGATTCAACATTTGACTTCAAAGCACTCGAATACCTCAAACAAAACAAAACAAAGGATTTGGCTTGCAGAATAAGCCGGAAACAAACATATGATAGATCCCATATCGTATCATGTGTCTATTGGAAAGATATCCTAAGAGATACTTGAATTCCCACTTATAAACTCCTAAAACTTTCTGGTTATGCAATCTGGTGTTGGGGATACATGGGAAGAAATATATATCTCACCCAAAACTAACAATTCCTACATCCAAGCTGTATCCATCTGTCAACACATAACCAAGAAACCTTCGGAAATCGTGTACCTCAAACTTCGAAAAGCATCCGTTATACGAGCTATGGCAATACTCCTGAACTCCCCAGTACTGGGTGGCGTCGAGGTTATCTTACCACTAGCTGCATATAAGAGATTTTCGATGTCGGCGAAACTCAGGTATTCCAGAACCGCAACGATAAAATTATGACAACAACACCTCGGAGCTGAACTCCCCGGGACACTGCCACAACCCCTAAATGTCAGGAGGCACCAAGAACAATGTTCTTGTCATAAGAATATCAGAACGATCCCAAGATACCCGTGTGATCCAAAAAAAATTTAGTGAAATTTGAGGCGAGGAAAGACAAAACATCTACGTCAGGAGGCCTCACCAGAGCGACGAAGGGACTGAGGAGTAAAAGAGAATCCTACTCTCCGATATATATAATCCTAAGACTGAAAACATTTTTGTTCTAGACTCAACAACGTCAGCGATTCGATCAAGCAGGGGGCTCCTAAGTCGGGGATGGCCCTGATTACCAACTTGTAACACCCACGATGCGGCTATATCTCCCACGTGTCGTAGCACGACTTAGAGGCATAACCGCATTGTGGTTTTGTCGCAAGAAGTGTCATCTTCACACAATCCCATGTAATGAACAAGAAAGGGATAAATAGAGTTGGATTACAATCGCCACTTCACACAAGTACTTAAATAAATCATACATCATTCAGAGTACACACATAGTCCGACTACGGACGAAGCCAAAAGAAAAGAAGATAACCCAACTGCTAGATCCCCGATCGTCCCAACTGGGCTCCACTACTGATCAACATGAAACGAAACATAGCAACGACCAAGATCTTCGTTGAGCTCCCATCTGAACTTGGTTACATCACTTGCACTAGTATCATCGGCACCTACAACTGTTGTGGTAGTATATAGTGAGTCACGAGGACTCAGCAATCCCATTACCAAGGGTATCAAGACTAGCAAAGCTTAATGGGTAAGGAAAGGATAAGTGGTGAGGTTGCAGCAGCGTCTAAGCATATATGGTGGCTAACATACGCAAAGAAGAGCGAGAAGAGAAGCAAACGGAACGGTCGAGAAGCTAGAAGTGATCAACAAGTGATCCTGAAACTACTTATGTTCATACATAACCCAAAATAGTGTTCACTTCCTGGACTCCGCCGAAAAGGGACCATCACGGCTACACACACGGTTGATGCATTTTAATTAAGTCAAGTGTCAAGTTCTCTACAACCGGACATTAACAAAGTCCCATCTACCACATAACCGCGGGCACGGCTCTCGAAAGTTTATACCCTGCAGGGGTGTCCCAACTTAGCCCATCACAAGCTCTCATGGTCAACGAAGGATATTCCTTCTCCCAGGAAGACCCGACCAGTCTCGGAATCCCGGTTACAAGACATTTCGACAATGGTAAAACAAGACCAGCAAAGCTGCCCGAATGTGCCGATAAATCCCGATAGGAGCTGCATATATCTCGTTCTCAGGGCACATCAGATAAGTCAAGCTACGAGTAAAACCAACCCTCAATTTTCCCTGAGGTGGCCCCGCGGGTTGCTCGGTTTTCTCAAAGGAGCACTGGCTCGGGGGGGGGGGGGGGGGGGGGGGGGGGTTAAAAAAAAGATGACCCAGAGTCTGCAGAACCCAAGGGAAAGGTATAGGTGGTAGGTAGGCAAATGAAAAACCAAAGTTGGGCCGTGCTGGAGGAATTTTATTCAAAGCAAACTGTCAAGGGGGTCCCATAAATCACCCAACCGCGTAAGGAACGCAAAATGAAGGAACATAACACCGGTATGACGGAAACTAGGGCGGCAAGAGTGGAACAAAACACCAGGCATAAGGCCGAGCCTTCCACCCTTTACGAAGTATATAGGTGCATTAATTAAATAAGAGATATTGTGGTATCCCAAAATAATCCTATCCGACATGGAGCAATCTTCAACTTCACCTGCAACTAACAACGCTATAAGAGGGGCTGAGCAAAGCGGTAACATAGCCAAGCAACGGTTTGCTAGGAAGGGTGAAAAGGTTAGAGGTTGACAGGGCAATTTGGGAGGCTTGATGAACAAGTGATAGGTAGCATAGCATAGCGATAGAACGAAGCAACTAGCATAGCAATGATAGTACTGAGATCCAAGGTGATGGTCATCTTGCCTGAAATCCCGCTAGGAAGAAGAATGAGTCCATGAAGAAGACAAATGAACGTAGTTGAATGAATCCTCACAACTCCGGAACAAAACCAAAGCTAACGAGAGAAGCAAACCAGAAAGAAGCAAACAACATGGTAAAAACACATGCATAAACATGTCATGATGCACAAACAAGTATGATGCATGTCCGGTTTAATGAGGCATGGCATGGCAATATGGACAAATAACACTACAAGTTAAGTGGAGCTCAATATGCAATGAGTTGCATATTGACGAAACACCACATCAATTATTTAGTTCTCTCTCGTTTAGGAACACGAAAATATTACATGTTGTTATAAACATGGCAAGAGGTGAAACATAATTAAACTAACTATCTAGGAAAGTTTAAGTGAGGCCGGAAACAACAAACAACAATTCCGGAAATCCCCATATGTTATTTAGCAATTTAACGCAAACAACAATTTTAAACATTTTAATTGTTGTTATCATGATGCGGATGACATATGCAAGTTTTATGCAATTTTATGAAAACGTTGACATGAGCATGTTATGAAGCATTTGTCACCATGGCGGAATGAAAGGGGTGCCACGGCAACTACAAGGGAAATGGTGCCACGGTAACATTCCGATGATCCGACAACTCATTGAGATACCGGTGCAAAAGAGCAAGTGTGCGGATGTGCGGAACATGCAAAAGATGGTGGGGTGATCCTGGTTACCGGGTTCCCACGGGTCGACGGCATGGCAAACGAGGAGGAACGTGCATGAAGCAAACGGGCATGGTGCAAACATACGGTTCATCTCAGACAACATGCATTCGTCCACGGGTCATCGTCTCGGCGGTTATACCTTTGAAGCGTGCATTTCGGGGCGGTTCAAAATCGTCGAGGGAAGTAGTCGTTCACGGGTCGTAGGGGAAGTAGTCGTACATATTTCATAGTTGTACACACTCCGTAGATGTTCGGGATCACGTCAAGGAACTTGACGTCCACGGGGTCTTCAAGGTCGATGGTAGTGGTACACACGTTGTCGTGGTTCACGTTTTGAAGAGGAACTTGACGAATCCGATTTCCCCGACGGTTGAGAGTAGTGGTACTTGACGCAATCCACGCGAAGGGTGCTGGTTCAGGCAACGGTCTTGACGAAGGTGTACTTGGAGAATCAGGGGTATGTCTTGGTGTGCATCACACTGTTGATGAACAACGTGTACAAGAGACAGAGAGATCTCTTGCGGTCTTCCGGAAACATGAACAAGAGGCCAGATCTGGCGAAGGGAAAGGGAGGCGGCCTCGACCCGTGGACCTGGCGTTTGGCTGAATCGAGTCCACGGGGACAAGCGGGCGAGCTGCTGCTGCTGCTGTTCGAGGAGAAGCAGGGCGCGGTACAGGCAAAGCGGAGGCAGCAACGGCGGGGCTTGGGGTTGGCCACGGAGATTCGGGCGAGGACGGGGTTCTCCGGCGAGGTGCACTACAAAAAAATACACTTCCGTGATGATACATGTTTGTCAAAGTAGGTCGCGTTTTTTGTCATCCATGTACATCCATGACAAATTTATGACAAAATCAAGATAGTCATACCTGTGTTGTCGTAGAAGTGTTCCATGACATTACCAAAATTATCATCACGGAAGTGTCCACTTCCATGATAATAAATCGTGCGTCACAGAAGTGCTTTCGTCAAGGGTGACTGACACGTGGCATCCACCGTAACGGAACGCCTTTAAGCTATCGGGTCAGGTTTTGGATCCGATAACCCGTTAACAACCCCGACCAATGGGGATTTTCCACGTGTAAAATCATCAATGGCTGGAGGAAACACATGTCGGCTCATCGTTGGGACAGATGTCATCCACTCATTGGACAGAAGGCGCCTATGATACGTCGACACGTGGCACGGCCCAATATTGGCCCATTCCTGTGAAAATGCCGGCCCGTTTGACTTGGTCAAAAGGTGGTGGCCGGCCCATGGAAAGCCTGTTAACGGTCTGTTTGCGTATAGCCCATTTACAACCCGCTAACCCAAGGCCCGTTACACCCTATCCGAATTAGGCCCAGTAGCGTCATCTGGGCCATCCAATATGATTCCAGCCCGTTTTCACTTCTGGCCCATGTATGGCCCATGATGTCTTTCGGCCCATATGAGGCCCTTTGTAACTATTGCCCCATTAACGGCCCGTGTTAAAACTGGCCCGTAATGAATAGTGTATCACTTTACACCCATAAACGGCCCATGGTGAAACTGGCCCGTAATGAAAAGTGTATCACTTTATACCCATTAACGGCCCGTTATTCCATTGGGCCGTTTCTAGCCCAAGTTACCTTTCGGCCTTCTGAGGGCCCATTTATTCTTGGGCTCATTTGCAGCATTCGGTTACTTACGGCCCGTTACTGTCATTTTCTGCTTGTTGGCCAAATTCAGCCCGTCATTACAGTCGGCCTATTTGTGGACCGTTAATCTGTTGGGCTATTTTCATAGCATCACCAAATATGGTCTATTAACGGCCCATTATGGTCAGCCCATAAAACGTACAATTTCCATTAAAGGCCCGTCTACGGCCCATTAAAGGCCCGTACAATACCCATAAATGAGTCGGCCCTTACAAGGCCCATGGATCCTACGAGATGTAGAAGGCCCATGGATCCTACGAGACATAGAAGGCCCATGGATCCGAAGGCCCATTGAAGGCCCATGGAGCTGACGGCCCAATGAAGGCCCATGGGTCCGACGACCCATTGAAGGCACATGGGTCCGACGGCCGATTAAAGGCCCATGGATCCGACGGCCCGTACATGACCCATGGGATCGTACGGCCCGTGAAGGGCCATGGTCGGGCGAGTTGGCCCCCGTTTGAATGATATAGCATATTCAAAGAATTATCCTACTCAATACTATCACCTCTAAAAAGCATACACTATACAACAAAGAGATCAAGGCATAGAAAGGTAGAATAATCCTACACTATACAATAAAGAAATTACTGCCGATTATACCCACTGGGCATTATGGTTCAGCATAGGTGTTAATAAAGCATACAGAAACATCAAATTACATACACTGGGCAAATACAGCTCATACATCATGGACGCGCATCAACTTAACTCCATTTGAACTATAATCGATTGGCCGGATTCAGGTAGCACAGATTTCAGTCTGCAAAATCTCCAATTCATTCATGGTTACCTCAGTGTCTTGTTTCATTTTTTTGACTCCTGCATCTAATACCTGCATGTCCAGTCTCAACTTGTTGATTAAATGTAGTCAATCATGTACACGTTGTCTTGCCACCTCCAGTTGATGCTCGAGAACATCAGCACATTCCAATTCCAATCCATAATCATTCGGTAACGGCCATGCCGCACTGCTCGCAGATCTTTGTGTTGATGCCACTTCATCCTGAAATGTTTCTGTAAGTACACATGACTAGGGCAAAAATATAGTTACAACAGTGAAGCGAGCAAGACACTAGTTTGTACTACATGGCAAAACAGGACTAACAATAATGTTACACGTCATGAAGCATAAGCAGGTGATATTTTAAAAATTATAAGAAAGATAGTCTGTGCAGCCTGCATACAGAAATCCCTCTTAGTTCACCAGAGGAGCATGATGTTGGGGCCCAATCGAAAACACAGACAAGTTACAAATTTAGACAACACGTTGCGTATAAGCAAGCAGTTGGCCATTCTGTATCTCAATTAAAGTCTTAGGGAGCATAATGAACAGCAGAGGGTTTCATACAAACATACTACAACAGGAAAAACTATGCAATCATTAGCGTAGTATAAACTAGATTGTGAGCCTCATGCAATAATAGTTGGTTAATAGACTTCAAAGCTTCATGCACACTTCGGCAGAGTAATTAAATGGTAAGGCCTTTAATTATGTCAACTAATAGTTATACAAGTACCGAACATTAGGCATGATTATTTGGGCATCTCATTAACTGAGGACAAATAAAGCAATTGAAAAGAGCAAATTAACTATGCCTGGAACAAACAAGGAATTGAACTGTTGAGTTGCATACAGTGACTTACCTTAGCAGGTTGAAGAGGCTCAGCGCAGCTCCTACTTCTCTTGCAAGGCTCCTTCCTAACATCTTGTACTTGGAAATCCTCAATCTTATGTTCATTGCACCCCCTCCGCAAGGTGACACAAACTAGTTACGCCTCTCCTTGGAAGATAAATATGCATACTTTCCAGTCTGTGAACACAAAAGGATGAGATTATAACAAAACAACACCACATAATGAAACATGCTGCATCTCTTGCACTTGCACATAATGAAATGAGCATTTAATATGTCTGCACTATGTAAAAACTAGACATACCTTCGAACTAGATCTCCATGTACTCTTGGAGAGCCTACTGTAGTGTACACCCAAACCTTTATGTCACCTATGAGTTAGACAAGGCCCCACTACAGCAGCCCTTAGTGTTTAAGTCGTTGACAAGCTCTGTTAGAGTGTTAGGTCAAGAACAGCAAGTAATCAAAGCAAATAGTCCTAGTATGGCTGGTTGATGCAAACAAGCAATTGAACAGATGTGTGAGCAAATCTTACATATCAAGAAAAGAAGCAAAGAAGGAGGCTTAAAGACCATCACTTGACTGACCAGATATAAGGGGCATGTAAACATCATGTGCAACGTATGAACTAACATAAACATTGCATATTCCAGATTCTACAATGGAATGCACATGTATTAGGTTATGCCATGTATGATGATGCCTAAATGTACAGATAGCAGGCAGGAGTGATTCATCATTGCACGCACAATTGAATTGCAGGTTAAGGGCCAGTTTGATTCCGCCTTTTTAGGGCATATTGTCAAAATAAGCCATAAAAGATGTAAAGAAGTCATTTTTGAGTTATGGGCTTGGGCTTAACTAATTTCGCTTTGGAGGGGGGTGTTTCGGGTAGAACCTCACTAAAAATTGAAGGGAAGGGGAATAGTGAAATGACTCTGTTGTCTGCCTATATTACACTCAAAATGCAACTGCTGACGCCCGTGTCACACCTGACCCTCAAGTAAAAACAAACACACAAGCATTCATTGCCTGCCCGCTTGCATCTCCTCTCCCCTTTCCCTCTACCTCTATCCCCTGTCTGCAGCACTAGGGTTCCTCCAGCAAGCCGTCGCCACTGGTCCCATCTGGCCTGGTCCTCGACGATGCTATGTCCATCTAGGCTACATGGCCGGCGGGTAGGGGCAAATCTCCCTGGCTGCTCCTCCCTCTGGCGCCGCCCCTCATTCTCATGGTCTCCAGTAGCTGCTCCACTGTGGTTCGTCCAACGCACTGCTCCGACGGGCGCTGCACAACTATGGCTAATACCACACTGCAGCAGAAGGCACCTTATTCCCCCTCCCCTCCTCCCAGGCCATGGCCTTGAGGTGCTGTTGAAGGATGAGCTCATCCAACAAGGTGAGGATCTCCTCTGATATTTTGCCAAATTTTCATTCTGATCCACTATACAATGAATTGCTATGAGCTGCTTCTGCTACTGCTATATGATGAATTGCTATGAGCTGTTGCTGTTGTATGATGAGTTGCTATGAGCTACTACTGCTGCTATATGATGAATTGCTATGAGCTGCTGCTACTGCTATATGATGAGTTGCTATAAGCTGCTCCTGCTGCTGCTATATGATGAATTGCTATGAGCTGCTCCTGCTGCTGCTATATGATGAATTGCTATGAGCTACTCCTGCCGCTGTTATATGATGAATTGCTATGAGCTGCTGGTGGTATATGATGAATTGCAGACTGCTGCTGCTGTATGATGAGTTGCTATGAGCTGCTGCTGCTGCTATATGATGCTTTCAGGTGGTGCTGCTATATGATAATAACCAGCCACTTGGACCATCAAATTTCAATAAATAATTGTTCTTCATTTAAATGTGGGTCATGCGTTCTTCGTTTAAATTAGGCAATGAGATCTCTATGGAAAACATTGACCACAGTAGATTATCCCAAGTAGATGGTATCTTTGTATTTGCATTTTGAGCAAATAGTGATGGTCTGTTTTCCCATCATATTAATTACTGCACTGGGTTCAATTTGTGATGTTTGCAAGTCAAATTAATTTCCATATGGGCAGCAAAATGAAAAAATATAATGCAATCTAGACTTTCCACTGATCATACCAAAGATAAGCTAAAAACACAATGAAAAGAACTGGTTGGCTTATTACATGGAGCTTATATTCACAGGTGCTTATTTTCTTAGGATAACTCGTAATAACTGTCCCTAAGAAACTTGGCTAATAGAACTGGCATACAAATAACTGCAATGGAGGAGTGACGTACCATAGCACACTGTATAGGCTCACCGCTGCCTCTCCTTTTTTGTGATGTTCCATGAAATTGCCACATACATGTTGTAATTTTTCATTGTGTAACCCTATCTGCAAGTTGACACGGCTAATTTCAGACATCTCTACATGATACTACATTGCATATCCCTTGCGCATATTTAAACCACCAATTAACGATTGTGTGTGTACCATAAACTAGCCATGACTCTATATGCTGGGCTAGCAAGCACTCTAAGGGAGCCTAATGTAGTGCACTGGAATTCCTACATGCCACCTATGATTTTGTGTAATGTACTGCCCCTGTTCCTAAATATATGTCTTTGTAGAGATTCCAGTATGGACCACATAAAGATGTATATAGATGCATTTTCGAGTGTAGATTCACTCATTTTGCTCCATATGTAGCCTATAGTGGAATCTCTAGAAAGACTTATATTTAGGAACGGGGGTACGAGGTAGTATCATGTATGACATCTACATATCTAATTTAGCAGCCAGTAGTATAAATCATTGTCTACATAAAGGGATCACTAGTCGAAAATCCTAGCAAAGCATGCTGGCAGGCATAGAACAATACAAAAGAGAGAGACGTGCTTACAATATCATAGCAATGCCTCAGTCCAGGATCTTGGTTGGCCAAGCTGTTAGATCCAGAAGAAACATCGTCCTTGTAGTTTTTGCCAGCTGCATAACAGGTAACAGCGACCGGTTAGTATATTTGAAGTACATCGGGCAGGTGATGCTGGACGGGTTTAAAGGTGACAACTACCTAGGCCGTGGCAGGTGCTTGGCATCTCTCCAGACGGTGGGAATCAGGTTAGAAGCGTCAAGGGTGATGACGCTGCGCTGGCTGACAGGGTCTGGTAAGGAGATCTAGAACCGTCGAGTAGGGTGTTTGTGGAGCGGCTCCGGTAGGGTGGACTACGGTGTGGGCGAAGCGGATCTATGGCCCTGGACGAGGGCGTAGGTGAAGCTGCTCCGGTGGTTGGGTTAAGGATGGTGTCGAGGACGCGGATCTGCGGCCGTGGACGGGGCGTCAGAAGCTACTCCGGTGGTTGGGTTAAGGATGGTGTCGACGACGCGGATCTGTGGCCGTGGGCGGGGCGTCAGAAGCTGCTCCGATGGTTGGGTTAAGGGTGGTCTCGACGATGCAGATCTGCGGCCGTGGACGTGGCATCAAAAGCTGCTCCGGTAGGTTGGATGAGGGTGCGGGGAAGTGGATCTGAGCCCGTGGACTTGTGAGTTGGCAAAGCGGCCCCGGTAGGGTTGAGAATGGTATAGGCGAAGCTACTCCGGTAGGTTTAACAATGGTGTCGGTGAAGCGGCTCCGGTAGGGTTGAGGATGGTGTCGGCGAAGCAGCTCCGGTAGGGTTGAGGAAGGTGTCGGCGAAGAGGATCAGAGGCCGTCGACGGGGGCGTCGGTGGGGCGGCTCCGAGGGGTGTGGACGAAGCGTCTCCGGTGGAGAGTACGAATGAGCCGTTGTAGATGCACGGCGGTTGACGAGAGTACCGGCGAAGCAGATCCAGCACCGTGGACAAGGCCGGCACTGAATGGGCTGTGGTACAGTGCTGGATGAGCAGTCTACTTGTTTCTAGGGGAGGTGGGAGGGGTAGATGCGGCCGCAGAAGTAGATCCGGCGAGGTGGATGCCGCTGGCAGTGAATGGGCTATGGTACGCCGGTGGATGAGCAGTCTAGGGTTTCGAGAGGGGAGGGGAGAAAGGGCGATGAAGTATGGACGGCGTGATGTAAGATGCTCTGGTGCTGTGGAGTTAGTCGTTTTTGCGGGAGGGGGAGAGGAAATGGGAGTGCCGTGTAGTGGGGGGAACCGGAAGTTACCAAAGCAGCCCCGACCTATCATGTAGATGAGGGCGGTATTGTAACTGTTGGTCTCCGTGCACCAAGGAAAAAAGGGGGATTTTGCATGCTAAAGACTAAGGTGGCGGAAATTTTAGAAGGAGGTGGGAGATTTTGCCGCCCGCGGGATCGTTCGTATCCGGTTTCAACTAATTTTGGACCGTGCTAGCGGGAAGGTCATGCTAGACTGTGTACACGGGGCACGTGTTAGCAGTTAATAACTAGTGTGAAGTCCACACCAGGAAAAAAGACAATAACTCGGGATGATGCGCCGATAACTTGGACGTTCACACGGGCGCGGCCAATCGTACGGGTGTAGTGGCACGTTCACAAAAAAGGGATCAAACGCTCAGCCTATGTATTTCTCGTGTAAATAGATAATTTAGTGCCATTGGTTATTTACTTTAAACATAATGCATTGACGTGTTAGTGTAGAGGCGCACAAAAAGAAATGGATATTGTAGTCAGCTACTTAAAAGTGTTACCTCATATTATTACATAGCCTCCATTTCATAAATTGTGTACCCGTCGAATTCATATATGAATATTACATAAATTACTTCAAAATAGAAACTTAAATCATCCAAGACTAATGAATTTGAATGCAAGAGTAACAATGGTGCATGTACATGATAGTTACATTGGTTGTTTGAAGAAACATCACTGTAACTTTGGCATGCACAACTGAAAAGGTTTATTTAAATAGAAAAAAATGTGATATGTGAGTGTCCAATCTTTATAGCGTTTAATCGATATTGTACCTTTGGCCACGATACGAAGTAGATATTAACTTATGTTCAAGTGATGCACGTCCACGATCGCTAGATAGTGATACGTGAATGAATTGTGCAATCTCTCTCACACGCATACATATCTCATTTTCATGTGGGCATCGGAATCACGCACGTGCACTTCGTGTATTTCTCTCCCTCCGTCAGGGTTAAATTCGTCTTTCTATCCCGTCCTACAAGTCTCTCACACAGAAACACACACGCTCTCTATGTCTAACACGCCCACCCCTTTAATTCCGCCCACCCACAACCACTAATGTCTCAAAGTATAATAATGTCTCTCACACATATGCTATCTACCTATCCCTTAATATAGCGAGATATGTGTCACACAAACTCCTTCTCCCTACTAGCAAGATGCCCATGCGTTGCACAGAACATCAAGATGCATTTGTATGAGAAGTTTATCTTGTGGGACAAAAGGATGAACAACAGAATGCCTTATTTGCAAATGCGCAGAGGGGTGAGGGTATCTTTTTGCAAAATTGCCATAGTTTCCTTCCTATCCGTCAGATATAAATCGGATGGCCTATATTGGAGGATGGCAGGAACACCATCATCACCAACTCTGTTTTTTATAAGATTAGAGATATGTGAGTGTCACTGCCCCCCCCCCACCCACCCACACACACCCACACACCCACACTTCCCAACACCGAAGGAGTAGGGTGACACCTCGATCTTGATACTAATCTATCGACTGGCTTCTCTCTCAAACATACACACACACACACACACACACAGACACACACTACCAAGCACCAAAGGAGTAGGGTGGCACATAGATCTTGATAATAATCTATCTACTCCTCTTTCAAACACACACACACACACACTCACTCACTCACTAGTTGTGCCTCTGTGCCTACCGCGCACACTCTCGATACGTCTTTCTCCCCCCCCAACAATGACAGCAGAAGGGTGACAACTCGATCTGATCATAATCTGTCAATTGGTTTCTCTCTCAAACATTGTGTCTCGGTGCCTCGCTCGGTAGCCCCCTCGATATGTAGACTTCTCGCGCGCGCATAGTTGTAGTGATGATGACGCTGAACCCAGTGTGCCTTGTTTTTACCGGCCTCATGTGATAGTTTTCACCCTATTTTCTGTTAATTAACAAGGCAACCTTTTCTTTGTTACTACTAGTGAATCTGAAATCATTCGGGAAGACATAAAATATGTCACTTCAACCCAATTACCGCAGAAACTATTATAAAAGAAATTAGCTAGCTGCCCGTGCGTTGCACGGAACATCAAGATGCATTTGTATGAGTAGTTTATCTTGTGAGAGAAAAGGCTGAACGAGGGAAGGCCTTATTTGCGAACGTGGAGAGACGTGTCGGTATATTTTTGCAAAATTGCCATAGTTTCTTTCCTATCTGTTAGATATAAATCCGACGGCCTATATTGCAGGATGTCATGCACACCATCATCACCAACTCTGTTTTCTACTCCCTCCGTCCGAAAATACTTGTCATCAAAATGGATCAAAAGAGATGAATCTAAAACTAAAATATGTCTAGATACATTTCCTTTTATCCATTTTGATGACAAGTATTTCCGGACGGAGGGAGTATTCGTCTTTTTAGAGATTTCAACAAGTGACTATGACCGGACCTTACCAACATACTCAAAAAAGTAGTCCATAATTTTGATGTTACCCTCTTTTCTTGGCGGTGTAGTGCCATCTGGATACCTCATAAATAAATCAAGGACAAATCTGACCCCTTCCTGAAAAGACATACGGAGCAAAATGAGTGAATCTACACTCTAAAATATGTCTACATACACATCCTTATGTGGTAGTCCATTTGAAATCTGAAAAAGACAAATATTTAGGAACGAATGGAGTATATATAAGAGTAGACATGGAGATATATCTCCAGCATGGTCTACAACAAAAATGTGTTGGGCTGGTTAGCGCCGGATGCTCGCAACGTGATGACATGAGTTTGAATTCTGTCTTTTAACTTTAGATTTTTTATATTATACATTACTCTACTTATTTAATATATACTTCTTTCGCTACTGTACTGACAGTGAAACCCACAGAGTACTTAGGATACAAGATTAAGGATGGACTTGTTTCTTTTTAACTTTTTGTACAGCCACCCTGCAAGTCACGTGTACACTGTACATGCAATTAACTTTTTATAGAGGGACAATCATATAGGAAATTAACTCAAATGGATTGGATGTCACTCTATTATTTCCAGCATAAAGAGCATCTCCAACGGCAGCCGGCAAATTTCCTCCCGCTTCCTTCTACGGAGGACGAAATCAAACGCCAGCGGCATACATTTTTAAAACTCTAACCAACTAGATGAAATTCGTGCAAACATGGACTGATTTCATATAAGCATGAAGGATTTCGTATAAAAAGCCGGATCTTCATATAAACATGATGGATTTCAATACATTTACATGAACTAAGAGGTGCCAATCCGGCTCTCTTGTATAATTAATAATCCCTCCGTCTGGAAATACTTGTCCTAGAATTGGATGTATCTAGACTTATTTTAGTTCTAAATGGCCGCCCGTGGATCCCTTTGTCTTCATCATGTCCGTCAAACACTTGCGGGGTCGACGAATGTCCTCGGAAGAGATGAAGCAGCAAAGAAACCACCTGAATCCGCGCTCGTCGCCTCGGCGGTGGCCTTCATGGGTCCCAAGTGGCGGCGGCCTCCCGTGTTCTACTTCTCCTTGATGATGGCAGCGGACACGGAGAAGCTGGCCACCGACTCGTCGCTCCCCACGCACCCTGCTTTTGTCTCTGCCTGCATGGCGCTGCCGCAGGCATGGGAGGCACGCCCATAGACACAGGAGGCGCGACCATTGCAGACACTGGTGGCGCGGTACGACACGGCAGTGATGGTGCCTGTACCGGCGTGCTCGCCGCCGTGACGGCGTGGAGCAACTCGCCACTCCTCATCGAGCTGAACTGGAGCGGCGAGTTGCTGAACCACGTGCCTGCTTGGGGCGGCAACTGGCTCCGTCGGGCCAAGTGAGGTTGGTGAAGCACCAAGCGGCCTCACCCATATCCGGAGGGCTTGGCGGGCCAACCAGCCGGGTAATATGCCGGAGAACGACTCACTAGAAGCCATCGGAAGAGTGGAGAAAATGGTGAAGGAGAAGATGGGGGAGCGGCGGAGGGGTGTGATTCTTGCCCTCTATTTGTCTGGCCTCGTGTAAATAGAGGGCGGACAGTAGGAGCTTGGCCGGCGTCTGGCCTCGTTTAAACTGAGGGCGGATGGGAGGAGCTCGGCCGGTGTTGCGTTTAATTCCAGCCCGCTCATGAACGGACGTGTGGCCGGAGTAGGATTCTCAGTTTGCATGCGGGTTTAACGAAGGGGTTTAATGGAGGCGTCGGGTGTGCAGTGGGTGGTGTATTACTATTCGATTATGACAGCAGTAATGAGCCGTCAAATCACAAAGGCCCTCGCCTCTCGTGAAACCAACCGAGCTAGACTGCCCCGCCCTCTAGCCTTTTAAAAATGTATACTTTTGTACAGCAGTAGTATCGATGGATTGCGCCATGGAGCAAAACTTGAAATTAAAAAAAAGGTGGTACATATAGAGAGCGCTCGTCGCCAAATTATGCATATAGTACTATTAAAAAGGCTAGTCACAATAATGGTGTCCAGCACAACCCACCCCTCAAATAAAACTAAGCATCCAGGAATTCTTTGACAAAACTAAGCACCCTTAAATTCTTTGACAACTAAACTGCTGGCTATATGATGTTGGCCATATATATTGTACGTATATAATGTGAAGAAACGAGTGGTAGTACTATACCAACTAAAATATGAAATGTAAAAAATACTAGTATGTACGTACTGAAGAGTTAAAGTAACGAGAAGAAACATAGCATAGTTCTGCTGGGGGCTCAGCACAACACACCCCTCAAATTAAATTCAGCACACCTGAAATTAAACTGTGCAACTATTCCGGAGACACTGCATTAGAACCACCATGAGCAACGACACTGCCACCTTACTCGGAGTCCTTGTCCACGTCCTCGACTTCATCCTTATTCCTCTTCCTCTTGGCCGATACTTCTTTGCTTGAACCGCACACTTGGCTCTTGCTCTTCATCCAACCCTTGTAGATATTGAAACAAAGGTAGCCATCCATTGCAACATAGTGGATGTGGTCTATATCTAGTACATTCCGCTGCCATGCATAACGATGAAACGTGTATGGAGGTTTCTCCAGTTTACCGTACGAAGGATGAACCATGGCTCCTGCCAGGGTCAGCATTGAAGGCTGACGAGAGGACACCAGCCGATTCTTCTGGAGGTCGAAGGTGTTGCCTACAACGAGGCCTATCCGACCCAGTACTTATTTGTCATTACCAAAGTCTACATTAATGAATTTGACTAGGTTGCTCTCGAGGAAGTCCTTAAAATCCAGGCATTTAACTTCGGCATGGCATATGTGGTAGACCAAGCATAAGTCATGCACGCAAAGCTGGATCACGGCGGGCTTCTTCCTCTCTTTGTCCTTTAGATCCTTCTCTCGTCCCAGGACTGTGGTGTACTAACCATCTAGCCCAACGACCTGCTCATCATCTGAGACTTCGAACATGCGTCTGAAGCGAGAAAGGCATCCTTTCACCGTCGCGGAAGAACGGGTGTAGATGACGTCGAACTCATCGCCGGTGATGGTTCTAACCTTGTACACACTGCCGATCGTGGAAATTTGGGACGCCATGGATTTGCGAGGAGGGTTAGGATTAGTGGAACTATCGTAATGTGAATGGACGGGACAACTATGAGCGAACCGCCATAGTATTGAAGGACGTGCGGGGACGATTCAGAGCGAACTGCCAGCATGCAAACGGCAGGGTAGTGGCTTTCCATTCTCCCATGATACGGGTTTTCGAGAGCCCTTGGGTCTGAGATTGAACGGTTGCATGGCATGATTCTAGACCTACGGGTGAATATCCTATCCTGGAGGGTTATTCTCCGAATTTTTAGCACTTAGCATGCGACCGTTTGATCTCAGATCCAAGGGCTGCCAGCAGGCCGTATCATGGTCGCGCCTACCACGACCGTCGTGTCGCTCGCGCGGTCGCTCCCTTGGACATTTAACATGGTGCATTAGGCTATCTGATGTTGGCATGTCATACATAGTCATCACTTGTGTCGGTGGAAAACGACACCTATGGGATCACTGGAATCCCTTCTACGGTTGCGGGATGCGGAATCGTGAGATGAGCGGGACTAGAGGATGGCACAAAGGGGATTTACCCAGGTTCGGACCGCAAAGATGCATAAAACCCTACGATCCTGCTTTGGTGGCTGTATTACTGTTCTTGAGCTCTCGAACTAGCTCTGGGTGCTGCCAGGTTCCAAAAAGCCGAATCCCCCCTCAGTATGCCATGGGCCTCCTTTTATAGGCGAAAGGGGCTGCCACAGTAGCACACAGGAGGTGGAAAGCGCTATAGTGTTGCGTGGTTATCGCTAGTATTACAGGACGAGACACATTAAATGCGGGCTTAGGTGTCCTTCACTTTATTGGGGAACGTGGGTGAGGCCCGTCCCGTCCGTCACCGCCTCTCCTGGCTTTGACATGCGCCCCAGCCAGCAACGCATGCAGCGCCATGTAGGCACGAAGGCAGCTGAGGTGGTGCGGTGGTGGAGCCTCCATGTAGGTCTGCATGCTGCCACGCAGGCGCCTGCCCAACTGGTTGGGTTGGCGGCTGCGTGTGAACGGCGGTAGGAACTTGGCTAGTGCGGGCCTGGCAGTGGTCTTGCCGGAGCGCTTGGCGATGGTCTTGCCGGGTGGACCGGCAAGGGTCTTGCCGCGGCGCGCTGGCTTCCCCGGCAAGGATCTTGCCGGGGGGCGCTGTAGGTTCCTTCGGTGAGGATGGTTGCCTTCCTATCCTCCTTTGATCTTGATTGCTCTTTGTCTTCACAAAGATCTGCATGCCACCATGGAGGTGCCTCCTGAACCCTGTCCCAACGTGACTGCTCAGCGTTGGTGGGCTCGAAGGTGGCTCGCTCGGCGAGTGAGGACGAGCTCCCCCAGCAAGGATCTTGCCGGGGCTGCTGAGGCTGCCTCGGCAAGGGTCCTTGCCGGGGCAACCTGCATTACCCGTGCGATCTTTGCGGTCTTGGTCCTTTGTTGTTTGCTTTGCTTGTCTTTGTGGCTTTGGCTTTCCTCTAGCTTCCCTCTCTTGCCTTGCTCTCGTGTGGTCGGGGCAGGTGGCTCTGACTGCCCGTGCACAAGTAAAGGGGTCAAAAGCTAGGCCCCTACTTTTGTACACCGACAGGAGCCCCCGGGCCTGGGCTACACATAAGCGTAGCACGTTGTTGGGCCAGGCCCAGAACGGTGCGCGGGCAGTCGAGGAGGATTTTACCGCGGCCACTGTTCCGCCTGCTGCGCTTCCCCACGACCCGCGTTGAACGCGCGACGTGGGGGTCGTGCACGTGCGTGATGTGGGAATGCTGGCGTAACCTTGTGGTTGACAGTAAAGAGGCGGCTTGCATGTCTCTTTGAGACCACAGGGCCGCCCCCCATTTACTTCCCTCGCTCGAGAATCGTTGCCCCACGTGTCCCATTGTGTCCGCCCCTTGCGCCACGTTCGCCGCATGCAGAGCGAATGACAGGTGCAGGGGTCGTGGGGAATCGCGCGCGTGTGGGTTGATTCCCTTGCACCTTCAATGGAGCGGGGAGGGCGGTCGACAACCCCGCTTGCTGTCATTCCAAGAGGTCAGATTCGCTGGGAGGGGGCAGCCGAGCCCCGCCCCGGCCTCTTTATAAAGAGGGGAGCGAGAGGGATGGTGCCTCTCAGTCCTTCGCCATCTGCCTCTCTCCATTCCTGCTTCCTTTCCTCTTCTGCCATGGCGAGGGGGCGCGGCGATGCTTCATTAGTGGCGGCGAGGGTTTCGGCCAGACAATGCATCACTCCTCCCCAGGAACTTGTAGCGGCGGAGCCGACCACTAGAGGGAGGGGGAGGGGGCGAGGCCGAGGCCACCGTGGAGCTCGAGGGAGAGGAGGATGGGGTGGCAGATCCGCCTCGCCCCCTCCAGCAGCCCTTCCTCCGATGGAGGGCCATGCTGGGGATAATCCCTGCGAATTCTTCGTCAGGCTGCGCCATCCGCCATGCCGTCGCCTTCGCCTTCCGACCCTGTTTGCGCGGGAGATGGAGCTGGATCCACCGCAGGCGTTGCGGCTACACATGAGGGGTTGCGGGAACAGCGGCACATCGGTCGACGTCGAGTTCCCGGCCCCCCACGTCATGTATCTTCACCGAGGGTGGAAGACCTTCGCTCGCCTCCACAGATTGACAGACGGGCTCGCTCTCCATTTCAAACTAATGGAGGGCGGCCTCCTCTCCGTCAAGATCTTCGGGCACTTCAGGACCCGCATGAGGTGCTGCATAGAGAGCTCCTCTGACGATGAAGAGTCCTCCTCGAGCGAGAGTGGCGAGGAAGACAACGGCAGCGACGACAAGGGCAGCGAGCGGCAGGATGATGGGTCCGACTAGTCGTTGGGCGTCGCTCCGAGCGGCACCGGCGGCCCCATAATCCGTGTCGCCGGCTCCTTGAACTTCTCGGGGTCGCCTCCTCGGGTGGCCAGCGTAGGGAGGCTGCAGAAGAGGAATAGGACGAGTGGCGAGGCTGTCAAGTTGGAGTACGCGGACACCAAAGCCTTCGTCGTGTGTTGGCGTCCTGCCGCCTCGTCTTCGAACTCTGCCTCCGGCGCCGCCATCACCATCCAGCCCTCGGACGGCCGCCGAGATATCCTCTTGGTGTCTTCTGCCACCCGTAGCTCTCCTAGGCGCCCCTTTTGCCCTTTTGCCTTCTTGTTCCATTTCCTGAGGAGTGGGACAAGAAAGGGATTACGGGCACCTTGTATCTTTTTAGTCCTGTAAGCCTTCGGGCCTTTGTTAGCTTTATGACTCGTATTCCCCTTGTTCATGTTTTTCATTTCGTATGGACTGTACCTGTATGGGATATTCTTTAATGAAAAAGGGACGTTTGCCGGGATTGCATTCATGGGAGAAACCCACGGCAAGGGGTGAATCCTTGTCATCTTTCTACACAAACTCTTTTTTTCCGGCAACATGCCTTGCCGTATCCCCACCTCGCTTGACCTTTCCCATGCTCTTGGCAGAGGCAAGGATGAGGTGGGCTTAGGCCCCTCGCTCCCTTCCTCTGCTGTCGCGGCTACGACCAGATTCAGACCCAGGAAATAATCCTTAGGTGCCGAAAAAAGCGAGCACGGTAGCTCAGAGATAGGACGGGGTTTCATGCATCCCAGCCATAACGAAATGCATGATAGGGGATATAAAACTTATCTGGATCTGCAGCCCCCGGCGATCTTGGCTTGCCATGGAGAGATCCTCTTTTTTTGCAGCTCCTGGCGATTCTGCCTTGCCGGGGCCCGGGCGCCGGTTCGTTCCCTTCCTTCCAAAATAGCTCGGCAAGAATACTTACGTTCCCTGCGAACCAAAGAAGATAGGGAAGGACAAAGATGCACACCCGACCTCTAAGCTAGGGTTAGTAGCTGCCAAGCACTATCAACCCTAACCAAGGAAGAGACTCAACCTAGCATGCATGCTATAACTTAGGGCGCCAGCGCTTCATTTATTTATGCTTAGGGTCTACACATGGCTTTGTACAAAGGGTTGCCTTGCCGGCAAGGCTTGTACAAAAGGGTGGCTTGCCGGCAGGCCCGGCAGCCGCGCCTTATGGGTAAAACTTGCGAAGATGCTCGATGTTACGGGAATTGCTCACTGGGATGGCATCTTCGGTCTCCAGGCGGACTACACTGGGCCTGGTGACTCGTGTTACCCGATAAGGGCCTTTCCACTTTGGCGTCAACTTGTTGGAATTCTTGGCCGACTGAACATGCCGAAGAACAAGGTCGCCTTCCTCAAAACTCCGGGCATGAACCTTGCGGCTATGGTAGCGGCGCAAAGCTTGTTGGTAGCGTGCTGCTCTCACAGCCGCTCGGAGACGATCTTCCTCGAGGAGCATTGCGTCGTCCTGGCATAGTTGCTCTTGCTCAAGCTCATCATAAGCGAGCACTCGAGGTGACCCGTATATGAGTTCCATGGGGAGAACTGCTTCTGCCCCGTAAACCAAGGCAAAGGGTGTCTGGCCAGTGGCTCGATTTGGCGTCGTTCTGATCGACCAAAGAACCGCCGGCAACTCCTCAATCCAGCGCCTTTCGCTTTTGCGCAGCCTGTCAAAAGTCTTCGTCCTCAAGCCTCGTAGGACTTCGGCGTTTGCTCTCTCCGCTTGGCCGTTGCTCCATGGATGCCCCATGGAGGCAAAACAGACCCTGCTGCCGAGATCCTCAATGTACTGCATGAAGGCATGGCTTGTGAACTGCGTGCCCTTATCGGTGATGATCCTATTGGGTACTCCAAAATGGCAAACTAGTCCCTTGAAGAACTTGATGGCTGACTGCACCGTCACCTTCCTCACTACCTCCACCTCTGGCCACTTTGTGAACTTGTCGATGGCAACGTACAAGTACTCAAAGTCCCCGACGACGTGAAGGAAGGGGCCCAAGATGTCGAGCCCCCAGACCTAGAAGGGCCAGGAGAGAGGGATGGTTTGAAGGGCTTGAGCTGGTTGATGAAGTTTTTTTGAATGGAACTGGCACGCTTCACACTCGGTTACTAGTGTCGTCGCATCCTGGAGGGCGGTGGGCCAGAAGAAACCCTGCGGAAAACCTTGCCGGCAAGGGCCCTCGAACCTATGTGGGAGCCACATATGCCTCCATGTATCTCTGCCAACATCTTTAGTCCTTCCTCCCGGGAGATGCACATCAACTTCACCCCATTCGGTCTTCTTTTGTATAACACGTTATCAACGAACTGGTATAGAGCAGACCGGCGGGCTACCCTTTCTGCCTCTTCCTGCTCCTCAGGAAGCTCTCCTTTTTTAAGGAATTGAATGGTGTGTTGTGCCCATGCTGGAGCATGTGGCTCGACAGCAAGGACCAAAGGCGTCTCTTCTACCGTAGGGGCAGCCGCCTCCATGGCCATGACCCGAGGTCCCGCCAGAGTCGGTTGCCCTGCGGTAGGATCGGCATCCATGGCAACATCTCCGCCGGCGGCTCCGTGGAGCTCGGTGGGGAAATACTTGTCGGGCCCTAGCTTCCTTCGCTTGTTCTGCCCAATCGGCGGCTGAACGGACGGTTGAGTTAACTGAAGCACAAAAGTACCTGGTTCCACAGGTAGCTTGAGGGCGGCGCATTTTGACAGGTAGTCAGTGACGTCATTCTCCGCTCGAGGGACGTGCTCCTCTTGTATACCGTCAAAACGCTCTTCCAGTTCCTCACTTCATCCACATAGGCTTCCATCAAAGGGCTTTGATAATCTTTGTTGACCTGCCTGACGACGAGTTGCGAATCTCCTCATACGATGAGCTTTTTGACTCCGAGGTCCGCCACGATCCTGAGACCGGCGAGCAAAACTTCATATTCGGCGGTGTTGTTGGTTGACATCTCCCGGGGAAAGTGCATTTGGGTGACGTACTTGAGGTGCTCCCCGGTGGGTGCGACAAGCAGCACACCAGCACCGGCGCCTTGCAGCAAGAAAGCCCCATCAAAGTACATGATCCAGTCGTACTTGTTTCCTCGCCGGGGAGAGTGGTCTCTTGTACCTCTTCGTCGGGTGTCGAGGTCCATTCGGCGACAAATTCCGCCAAGACTCTGCTCTAGATCATCGAGGTGCTTTCGAACTTCAAGCCGAAACTCGACAGCTCTAGGGCCCATTCCACGATCCTTCCTGTTGCATCTGGGTTATGTAGTATACGTTGCAATGGAAGGCGGGTAACCATGGTGATCTCGTGCGCCTGGAAGTAGTGGCGCAGCTTCCTCGAGGCCATAAGGAGGCCAAAGAGCAACTTTTGCACACCTGAGTACCTCAACCTAGCCCCCTGTAAGAGGGAGCTGACAAAGTAAATTGGGTGCCGCACCACTTTCTTCCTTTGCATCACTTCACCTGGCCATACGGGTCCTGTTGCACCAGCGTCAGGCTTGCCGGGATCGAGTCCTACTGGGGACTCAGTCCTGCCGGGGAGGGTTCCGACCCGTCAGCCATCGGCTCTACCGCCGCTACTGTCTTCTCGTCAACCTCTCTCAGTGCCACCAATGCGGCGCTAACCACTTGATTTGTTGCGGCTAGGTATAGCAGCAACGGCTCTTGCGGTTTACGTGCAACCAGCACCGGGGCAGAGGAAAGGTACTTCTTCAAATCTTGCAATGCTACCTCGGCCTCCGGGGTCCACTCCACCGGGCCCGTCTTCTTTACAATCTTGAAGAAGGGGAGGGCACGCTTTGTAGACTTGGAGATGAATCTGCTCATGGCGGCAATGCAGCCAGTGAGCCAATGCACATCCTTGATCCGCTTGGGCACCTCAATCTGCTCGATAGCCTTAATCTTGTCGGGGTTTGCATCAATCCCGCGCTGCGACACAAAGAACCCGAGAAGCTTGCCGGACGGGACACCGAAGACACACTTCTCAGGGTTCAATTTGAGGTTAATCTTGCGCAGGTTCCTAAAGGTTTCCTCTAGGTCTGGCACGAGCGTTGCTTTGTCATTGGTTTTGACCACTATGTCATCCATATAAGCTTCCATATTTCTATGTAGCTGGGGTTCAAAACCGATCTGGACTGCTCTTGCAAACATTGAGCCAGCACTCTTCAACCTAAAAGGCATCCGTAAAAAGCAGTATGTACCACATGGGGTGATGAACGCTGTCTTTTCTTTGTCTTCTTTTGTCATGAAGATTTGGTGGTATACCAAGTAGGCGTCGAGGAATGATAACAGGTCACACCCTGCCGTGGAGTCAATAATCTGGTCGATGCGCGGTAACGGGAAGGGATCCTTTGGACAAGCTTTATTGATGTTTGTGTAATCAATACACAGCCTCCACTTCCCGTTTGCCTTGCGCACTACTACCGGATTGGCCAACCACATCGGATGGAGCACTCCCCTTGCCAGGCCTGTCGCCTCTAGCTTCCTAAATTCTTCCGTGATGAACTCTTGCCTCTCTAGAGCTTGCTTTCTGACCTTCTGCTTGACGGGTCGCGCATGAGGACAGACGGCAAGGTGGTGCTCAATCACTTCCTTGGGAATGCCGGGGATGTAGGAGGCTTGCCATGCAAACACATCGAAATTCGCCTGCAAGAAAGTGATGAGCTCGCTTTCCTATTTGCTGTTGAGGGTGGAGCTTATGACGAAAGCCCCACCCGTGCCGTCCTCCTTGACGGACACCCTCTTGGTCTTTGGTGGCGCAGCTCTAGGCTTCTTGCTCCTATCGGCGGAGCTCTCTGGCACGTCCTCGACAGCAGCACAACACCCCGAAGAGGTGTGCTTGTCGGAGTGGGTGCGAGGGGTCTTGTCGATCTTCTTCCCTCCTGGGGCTCTGTTGGCAGGAGTAGGTGCCTTGGCGGCAGCTGCTGCAACCGCTTCCCGGTAGAGTTGGTCGGCGCAAATCAGCGCATCTTTCTTGTTGGAGGGGATGGTGATGATGTTCATCGGCCCGGGCATCTTTAACATGTTGTAGGCGTAATGTGAAGCTGCCATGAACTTGGCTAGTGCCGGGCGGCCGAGGATCCCGTTGTATGGCAAGGGGATTTCGGCTACATCGAAAACAATCCTCTCCGTTCTGTGATTGAGCTCGCCTCCGAAGGTCAGAGGCAACATGACCTTTCCCTTCGGCTAGCTCCTCCCCGGGTTAACCCCTTGGAAAGTGCCTATTTCCTCGAGGTCTCCATCAGGGATCTGTAGCTTTTTTACCACGGCATGCGAGATTAGGTTCAGGCCGGCCCCGCCGTTGACCAACATCCTTGTCACCTTGAGGTTGTTGATTGTTGGGGAAACCAACAATGGCAAGCACCCGACCGCAGTAGTGCGGTCAGGGTGGTCCTCGGTATCAAAGATGATGGGCGTGCTAGACCATTTCAGCGGCTTTCGTGTGCCGAACGATGGCTCCACTGCTGTGACCTCACGCGCCCACTGCTTGAGCTGGCGGTGGGATGTATGCAGCGAGGCGCCAGCATCGACGCACATGGCCTCTGTGGCTTTCTGGAACTCGTGATCTCCGGACTCATCGTCCCCGTCGTGATCATCATCTTCTTGTTTCTGATCTCGGCCCCTGGCGGGCCTCTCCTGCTGACTGTCCTTGCCGCGGCGGCCTCCTTGGCCGCCACATTTCTTCCCGGGCCCCTCGGCACTGTCTTGGCCCTTCTCCTTGTCCTGCTGCTCATACTCGGCCTTCTGCTTTTTAGCAAGCAGCTCTACTTGCTGGCAGTGCTGGAGGTCATGGCACTTGGTGCGATGGATCTTGCAATACTGCTTGTCGGAGCCTCCTGGCTTGTAGGTGGCCGCCAAGGCCCGGCAGGCGACACACCCGGCAACCTCCTTGCCGGGGTCGCCCGCCTTGGTCTTCTTGGTGGTGCCGGTGTCGTCGGATCCCTCAACGGCAAGCACGGCCTTGCCCTTGCGTTTCCTGTTATGGCGCCGGCCCTTCTTTGCTGGGGTGGCGGTATCGCTGATGGAATTGGTTTCCGCGCCGGCATCTTCGCCGGGGTACTTCCTTCCCTCTTCAGCATGAGCGCATCGGTCGGCCAGAACATAGAGCTCGGCCACATCCTTAACCTTGTTCATTGCTAGTTCTTCGCGCATCTTGCGATTGCGCACGTTCTGGTGGAACGCACTGATCACGGTGGCGGGATGAACATCGGGGATGTTGTACTGCACCCGGCTGAATCTCTGGATGTACTTGCGCATATTTTCTCCTTCCTTCTGGGGGATGATGTGTAAATCACTCGCCTGGCCATGAGCCTGGTGACCTACGGTGAAGGCGCCAACAAACTCATGGCACAGATCCGCCCAAGAAGAGATGGAATCCATCGGCAAGTGCATCAACCATGACATGACATTAGGCTTGAGTGCCAACGGGAAGTAATTGGCAAGCACCTTATCATCGCGGGCCCCAGCAGCTTGCATTGCGATGGTGTAGATGCTGAGGAATTCCGACGGGTGAGTCTTGCCGTTGTACTTCTCGCCAATGTCAGGCTTGAAAGTGCGGTGGGAGGGCCACTGGAACCGCCGCAGCTCACGGGTGAAAGCCGCACAGCCCACCTCGTAGGGTAGGCCGACGTAGCCCCCCGGCGCCGGGTGATCCATAGTGGGCCCTGCCCGCCTATCCGACTAGTGGCGCACGTTGCGTCGGCGCTCGATGGTAGTTCGATCATCCTCATGAGCCCGCTCCCAAAGGACCTGGCGCTGATCGCGGTTGGTTCGTGGGTCGGATGACGCGATGGAGATCATCCCGAGCATCGTCATGACGGGTCATCGCCCGCGGTGGCCGGTGCTGAGGAGGGGAATACACCGTAGCCGCATCGCCTTCGGCTCGGCCCCTACTAGCAGGGGGTGGCACGACGGAGCGACGGCCCACGGATCTCGCCGGTCGCAGCTCGTCGTCGTTGGCGATGCCGACGAGGCTCCGGATGGTGGCCCTCCATTCATCAAGCTTTTCCGCTGTGGGGGAAAGTCAAGGAGGAGCTGCGCGCGTGCCAGGGCTTCCGTTGGCGTGGGTGGCGGCAAGAGTTGGGTGGACCGTGATGCGCTTCGACTCCTAACCACGTTAGGAGGAGCCCCATCACGGCTCCGCAACTGCCCGCCACCTTCATCGGCGCCTCGGCATGCACGCTGGCCTTCGTCATCCTGCGAAGGATGCGTACGGCTTTTCCCAGGGCGGCGCCCTGGGCCACCAGCGGGGCGGCGCTGCTCATCATGTATGATTTGAGAGGAGCGCGCCGTAGGTGCTGGCGTTGGTGTCTTGGAGGTCGCCGCTTCGTCGATGGGCGGCACGATGACGCCCCTGGAGGGCCCCGCGCCGCCTGCTGGGGGTCCGACATCGTTTCTTGGGCCAGCGCCGGGCGGATCATCGCCCGTCGCACCAGTGGCGTCGCCCACCGGGCGCGGACCGCCAGGGTGGTGCGGGTGTTCGCGGACCGCGCCACGTGTCCTCTCCGCGACTGGCCCGCTACTGGCCCGTACCAGCGATGGCAGTCTGGTTCCGGACGAGCCAATCGATGTGGTCGTCTTCTTCTTAGGGGCCATGGCGATGATGAACTGCTGGGTCTACCCCTAGGACAGATTCTCACAATTTGCGCCCCCTACCTGGCGCGCCAAAGATGTCGGTGGAAAACGACACCTATGGGATCACTGGAATCCCTTCTACGGTTGCAGGGAGCGGAATCATGAGAAGAGCGGGACTAGAGGATGGCACAAAGGGGATTTACCCAGGTTCGGGCTGCAAAGATGCGTAAAACCCTACGATCCTGCTTTGGTGGCTGTATTAGTGTTCTTGAGCTCTCGAACTAGCTCTGGGTGCTGCCAGGTTTCAAAAAGCCGAATCCCCCCTCAGTATGCCATGGGCCTCCTTTTATAGGCGAAAGGGGCTGCCACGGTACCACACAGGAGGTGGAAAGCGCTACAGCACGGCGTGGTTATCGCTAGTATTATAGGACAATACGCATTAAATGCGGGCTTAGGTGTCCTTCACTTTATTGGGGAATGGGGGCGAGGCCCGTCCCGTCCGTTGCCGCCTCTCCTGGCTTCGACACGCGCCCCAGCCAGCAACGCATGCAGCGCCATGTAGGCAGGCAGGCAGCTGAGGTGGCGCGGTGGTGGAGCCTCCACGTAGGTCTACATGCTGCCACACAGGCGCCTGCCCAACTAGTTGGGTCGGCGGCTGCGCGTGAACGGCGGTAGGAACTTGGCTGGTGCGGGCCTGGCAGTGGTCTTGCCGGGGCGCTTAGCGATGGTCTTGCCGGGTGGCCCGGCAAGGGTCTTGCCGCGGCGCGCTGGCTTCCCCGGCAAGGATCTTGCCGGGGGGCACTGTGGGTTCCTTCGGTGAGGATGGTTGCCTTCCTATCCTCCTTTGATCTTGATTGCTCTTTCTCTTCACAAAGATCTGCATGCCACCACGGAGGTGCCTCCCGAACCCTGTCCCAACGTGACTGCTCAGCGTTGGTGGGCTCGAAGGTGGCTCGCTCGGCGGGTGAGGATGAGCTGCCCCGGCAAGGATCTTGCCGAGGCTGCTGAGGCTGACCCCGGCAAGGGTCCTTGCCGGGGCAACCTGCATTGCCCGTGCGACCTTTGCGGTCTTGGTCCTTCGTTGTTTTCTTTGCTTGTCTTTGTGGCTTTGGCTTTCCTCCGGCTTCCCTCTCTTGCCTTGCTCTCGTGTGGTCGGGGCAGGTGGCTCTGACTGCCCGTGCACAAGTAAAGGGGTCAAAAGCTAGGCCCCTACTTTTGTACACCGACAACTTGGTCACTCATACTACAACAAGGTTAGCTATAAGGTTGGCTATAAGTGTATTTTTTTACTCCTCTCTATCTCTTTCTTCGTACTCGCTCTGTCCCATAATATAAGAATGTTTTTGACACTAGGACAGAGGGAGTACTAGTATTTATTGCATTTGCCAAGGAGTGGCCTCTTCCAATGAAATGGTGTTGCTAAGTTTGCTTCATTTAATTAGCTATAGACTCAAAATTGTCTTTTCACCTAGGTACACGCGCTTAGCACCGTTTCTTCCTTGGGTCACCAAACTAGTCTCTCTCTTCTTGATTAACTTGCCACATCAGACTTTATGCCTATGTGGCAAGCTTAGCACCTGTAAGAGCAAGTAAGGCTGCTTGTAATGGGAGTAGTATCATGCATGCCAACTATGCAATCTTGATGAGGTGACGTCGAATTAAATGAAGAAAAGAGAGAGTTGAGTGTCATAATATGATACTTACTGTAGTATCATATTAAATGATATGCTACTATGTGTCATGCATGACAATAAATAAACTATCCTATGATACCAACACATGATACTATGCATTACGGATGTAGTGTCATACAAAAGTATCATATGCATGATACTAGTATATGATACTCTCCATTAAGACCAACCTAGTATAATAGTGCGCTTTACATGGCTTTTTTGCATATGTGGACGAAAGAGAGGCAAGGAAAAAGTGGAGAAGTGGGCTCTCATGCAGGAGCCAACCTCTACTACATGGTGGAGCATTGGGAGAGGCACCTGTATGGAGGTGGTCAGGAATCGGGAGACTCACACCGGTCGTAGCGCCGCAGTTAAAATGATAATGGCAAGTCAAATCACACAGCCCTACGTTTGCAGCAGCCTACTCCCCCGTCTTCTCGTGTCTCTGTCGAACCAACTAGGCGGAACTGCCCTGCCTCCTACCGCGCAGGAAAAGCCCGCGCAGTATACTCCCTCCGTCTAGGTGACCAAGGTGGAGAGGAAAACGAGAGAACTTAATGTTTAGGGAGTAATTGCTAAGGCCGGTTGTAATGGTACTATCCTTAGCAATTTTGATGAGGTGTCATGGAATTAAATAAAGAAAGAGAGAGAGTTGAGTACTATGTGCCATACATGGCAATAAATAAAGTAATACATGATACTAATATATTATACATGGCGCAGGAGTACTAAGTATTATTAATACAGTTTTGCTAGAACTCATCTAGATGAGATATAATTTGGTCTCATTCATCTTTTATAGCCATTGGATGTGATGCTATAAGATGCGTGTGTGCTGACGTGGGTTGTATTTGTTCTTGTGCAACAAACTGACCACTGCATGTCATGTTTGCTACTCAAGTCATTAAATGCATACAAGCCCCACATCTCTTATTGGTTGATTCCTCTATTTATGTCAAAAAATAAGAAACAACGTGAGAGTTAATGCACCACGCCTATGTGTTTACTATTTGGTTTTCATAAGATGACTTAATACTCACGTAGACGGAGGGAGTATTCGATTTGACGGCGGGTGGCACAGTTCCCGATGCGGCTTTAATGCAGACGAGGGAGGGAGTAGCGGTTCCTGATATGTTGAACGGCCAATGCATCCTCCTTCAATTAATGCATGAGGGAAGTAATGGGAGGAGGTCCGGGAAAAGAGGCTGCACGATGTGAATGCAACACAATTTGCCCTCATTGCCCTCATATAAAGGCGCCCCTCCATTCCAATGCATCTACCACATTGTACGCACCTAAGCATTTGCCTAGGCACCTACACTAAGCGCAAAATAGCTCACTCCAGACCCATGGCGGCGATGCGCAAGAGCGGCCAGCGGCTGCGCCAGATGGTCCATGATGTCGGCCTGCGTCATGGCGCCGAGGATCGTCTCTAGACGGTGTTGGAGACCCGCTGGTGGATGGCCACCGTCGATGCCAACTACGACTCTCAGTGGACCAGATGATTGTTGCCACCAGCAACAAGTTCACCGTCCTCCAGAAGCTCGCAGACGACATCGCCGTACTCCTCCAGCCCGTGCACCCGGGCTCCGCATTGCATGCCACCCTAATCAGCCTCCATGGCCGGAACCTCTTTCAAGCACTGGTGGCCCTGCGACTGCTCGCCGATGCCATGAAGAATGTCCACCTGGAGGTCGCGCTCGCCGTGAGGTGCCTCGCCCGGCAAGAATTCGTCGACCTACACATCCACGTGTACGAGCAAATCGTGTACATAGGTATCTACAAGACCAGTGAGGATGCTATAACGTTGGCCTTCCTCAACCGGCTGGAAGCCTTGGATGCCTTTGCTGAGAATCACCTCAACCTCGCCACAAAACCCGCTACTCCATAGCCACCGGTCGGTGGCCTGGCGCACTAAGTTGAGGAGGAGTAGGTCGTACGTTCATGGATCCATCTTTCTTCTTGCCTTCTGTAACCACCACTGCGATCGCATCATCGTAGCCTTAATTCTTATTGTGATGTTGCATTCTCGTTCTAGTCAATACCGACATGTGCGATCCCTTTGCTTAATTATATGCATCACTGTAACTAGTACTCCATCCGTCAATTTTTAAGTTGTGCTTACATTTTCCATCAACTTCGTGCAACGCGCGGGCATCTTGCTAGAGACACTAGAATATGTCTATATAATCCGTATGTGATAGTCCATTTGAAATCTCAAAAAAGACAAATATTTAGGTACGGAGGGAGTAATATATTAGGAGTATATCAAAATAATAGTGATTTCTTTCAAGTTTGTGAACAAATACTACTATTCTACTACTTTGGATCCATCGCAACGCACGTGCACATTGCTAGTAAAAGGAAAAGGCCTGCCGCGTTCGCGTCACACCCCCACACGCCCGGGAATCGGGAGTACTCCACGGCCCGTCCGGCACGACACATAGCTTAGGGAAGGCGTGTTTCCTAGCATTTTCACTTTCATGTGGGATCGCCGTTAAGCAAACCGACACCCTGCCCGCCGCTGGGTTGGAAAACAGAAATGAGGGGAAGATCTAGGTGTAGCATGGAAGCCAAGAAATTTGGTGTCAGATGGGGCTCGTTGATAGAGTAGGAGCATTCCGTACTAGTACTACTCCTACTAGTACCAAGTTTGTACTCCTAACTATATTACTAGTACTACCACTATACAACCAGTAGGTACGTGCACGGCACAACATCGTAGGAACAAAAAATGGGAAGATCTTGTTTTGGGTGATTTATCTTTTTTTCAATCAACGTAGTATGAATAATATGATGTGGGGGGCACCCATGAGGCTTATGTGGCTTGGTTGCATGGCTACGAAAGGTTAGAGAAAAATAAATAGATAATGTGTTTAGAGTGCACTCCACTAAATAGATATACTTTGGATCCATTGCAACGGATCGGCACATCTATGTCTATACCCCCTATATAGTGTGTGAAAAAACTTTGAAAGTTGGTCGTTGGATGAAGCCAATCCGACGGTACAAAGATGGCAAATCCGAGCACTACTGGCTGTTGGATATCATCCACCAGATTCTGCCACATGTATAATCTAGAAGACTCCATGGTTGAACTTAGGGGTTGTTTGGATTGTGACTATCTTTGCCATATATTGCCACATGATTTTTGCCACACTTGCCTTAGTTGAGTTGCTCAAATTGTTAGCCACACTTTGGCTTGCCTAAGGGAATCGTGCCACACTTTTTATGTCTATGACATGTGGGGCTCACTGCTCATAAAAAAATCCTTGCCTTAGGTGTGGCTAGAACCAAACACCTACCTAACTTGGTCAAACTTGCCTAAGGTTAGGTGTGGCAAAGTGTGGCAAGGTGTGGCTAGGAACCAAACAGCCCCTTAATTCATGACTAACTTTGCCACAACTAAGCTTAGGCAAAGTTATTAGTTCTTCAAAATGAGAGCCACAAGTTGGCAAGCCTAAGGGAATCTTGCCACATTTTTTGTGTGTATGTCATGTGGGGCCTTAGTGTGGCTTGCCTAAGGTGTGGCTTGAACCAAACACTCACCTAAGTTAATCAAACTTGCCTAACCTTACATTCCACCAGATTTTGCCACATGTTAGAATCCAGAAAACTCCACATGTAGAAGCATAATGCACAAACCACCAGAATCTCATGCGTGCAATGCACGTGTACCTTACTAGTACTAGTTGGTAGTAGTAAGAAACAAATTCCAGTTTTGGCACGAGCTCGTACCGCGGGAGCACCACAAGGCCTGCCGCAGGAGTTACATTTCCCTCTCGGGGCCCACGGGACCGAACTTCAGTGGCTTAGTGCCCGGCCTATGAGTCAATGACATGCGGACCTTAAATGCGGCTGGCCCACCTGTCAGCGAAGGAAAGGCAGGGCAAGGCAGTGATAGCCACGTCAGAGGATCCATGTCCACGTCGGGGGACGTCGTGCCGTGGGTTGGAGCGGCGTCGTGGGAATCGCGTGTGGGTGTGGCAGTGGTAGAAACAAGAAACGTGATGGTCGCCGTGGTTCAACTTCCATGGACAAGCTGTCATGTCTGCTGACACATGTATATCAAAACTAGAGTGTTTATATTTCAAGCACGTGAACAAGTATTATTCTACTACTTTGGATCCATTGCAACGCACGGGCCAGCACATTGGTAGTAGTAGTGTCCATCTCTATCTCTAGAGGCCTTCCCTCGTTCATCCTTTTCTCTCACAAGATAAACTACTCATACAAATGCATCTTGATGTTCCGTGGAACGCACGAGGATGTTTCCTTGGGGGTCTCTCCAGCGCGGCGTGGCCGTAGTTGCAAGTTGACGCCCCTTGAGATGCCGACGTTGAGGGGCACTCGGATTTCCTCCGATGAGCAGGTAAGATGAGTTTGATCACGTAGTAAATGCATTCTAAAGACTACTTCCGTGTCCATTTCCAAATTCTCCCCCTGCCCACTGTTTCACAGGTTAGGCTCGGTGCGAGTGGAGATTGGCTTGCATATGTACGGGAGGGTACCAACATCAATTTGCACAACATTTACAACGGTGACACCGTTCCCGTAGAACCTTTGTCCAGCATTGGGATCAGCCATGCAACGGGCCACCACATGAATTGGTACGATGGAACCACGGTGAGATTGAATAAGATAGCACGAACCTTGCACATGGCGGTCAAAGGCGGACCATGCTGTCTGCGGCCGATTTGTTGTCGTACGAGTAGGAAGACGTTGTGCTCCTTTCTAACCGCATCTTCGCGGTGACAAACCAGGGGACTTATTTTGTATGGGACACATCCTACGATATACTCCCTCTCTCCCAGTTTATTTGTTTTGAACCTTTTCGCTTTATAAGTTTCAAATTCAAATTTTGAGCTCCCCATCACATGTTGAGATTACAATGTCCATTAAATTGTTGCGTGCATGTATAGTAAAGAAACAAATCTCGAGTTTGGCACGAGTTCGTGCTGCGGGAGCACCACAAGCCCTGGCGCAGGAGTTACATTTCCCTCTCAGGGCCGTCGGGACTGAGCTTCAGCGCCTTTGAGTCAATAACATGTGGACCCGATAGGTGACTGGTCCACATGTAATGCTCCCGAAGGTAGAGGGGCAGTGGGGCCAAGAGGGGTGAGCCGCAGGTCAGGGGACGTGTGGTGTCATGGGTTCAAGCGGCATTGTGGGAATCGCGTGTGGTTGTGGTAGAAACTTGATGCTCGCCGCATTTTAGGTGGCCCACATGTCATGCACACAAAGGCAGAGGGGCGGTGAGGCCGAGAGGGGTGAGGCGCATGTCGGGGGGCGTGGTGCCGTGGGTTGGAGAGGCATCGTGGGAATCGCGAGATGAAACGTGATGGTCGCCGTAGTTGAACTTCCATGGACAGGTTGTCATGTCTACGGACACATGCACTGCATACCGATCACTGGAAGGAGTAGCAGAGAAAGCTATATATGCGGATAAATAGTTCCTTATAGTCAAGCGGACCCATGCTACTATTCTGTTCCAAAGACATGCACACCATCGAAATAGTCCATCTATATCAATATACACCGAGAGGGAATATTTTTTTTACAAGAGAGGAAATAGTTCATCCATCCATAATGCCCTCCTATTGGTGCAGCCTTTTCTTCTTCTTCTTCTTCTTCTTCTTCTTCTTCTTCTTCTTCTTCTTCTTCTTCTTCTTCTTCTTCTTCTTCTTCTTCTTCTTCTTGTTCTCATTCTCCGTGGGAGACGGCTTCGCAACAAGCTCTTTGGACCTTGCAGCTATCTCGAAACTCACACGGGCATCGAGGGTAGCATATTTTATCCGCTCGTACGTCAAGGGATAATTCTCCCATCCAGACGACCTTAATGCCACCGTCTCGTCACCCTTCTGAAGATTTGTGCCGAGCACAAATTTTGCTACGTCGAATAGGGATGGTGTCTGTTTATCACAATCTTCTACAGGAATTTTGATTCTGGTTTGTAGGTCAGCGATGCTTTTCAAATCAAGGTTGTACGGCTCCAGCTTCTGTTTGTCCCCTTCGATGGCTGCCCCATAGAAGTATACGTCCTCCCGAGACAAGAAATCGTGAAGCTCACCTGGTATGGAGGGCGAGTGTATGATGTGGTACACCAAAACATCATCTTCGAGGCACATCTGAAGGACGGCGGCGCGCTGGATCTTCCCAGGGGCACGCTCCGTGTACTCTGCATCGAGACCGATGACCCTCGTCTCTACCTTTTCGAGGGAGTTGGATACATTGTTGATCCACTGCCGAACAACCCTTGGGTGGACGGTGACGGTGGCAACTATGCGCATCGATCCTTCGACGAGGATATGTTGGACGCTAAAAACCTGCATCTCGATCTCTTTCGCCATTTGGAACCACTGGAATGGAGGGTTATGGTTTGGAGAATTAGGATTAGATGACTAGTCTAACTAAAGTAGTAGATGATTATTTAAAGAGGTTAAAACAATGTGAACGCAGTGGGGTTTGGATGCAAATGAAGACGAAGGGGAGGTGAAGAAGCCGAGGAGAATCGGTTCCCGATGGAGAAGTAAATGGGAGAAGTGGCGTGCAGGCAGTTGATTAGACGGCTAGGTAGACTAAACGAAAAGGCTATGCGGGTAGACTGATGAGTCATACTTGTTCGTGTACGTGCCCATCCTTCCTGATAGGTGGGACCTATGCAAACAGATAAAAAATGTGACGTAGCTTTTTTTGAGCGCGTGAGTGGGAGACACAACATTCTCTGGTTAAGGAATACTCCCTCCGTTTAGGTGAGTATAAGTCACCTTATGAAAATCAGGTTTTCCCAAAACCTTTAGGCATGGAGCATTAACTTCCTGCTCGATCCCCTCCCAGACTCGTTAGCCAGCGTTCTCTTCCTCTGCTGCCGCGTTCTACCTTTCCATTTTTCCTCTTCTCAAGTGTGGAACGATCTGCATGCCGTCCTTGATGCACCAGAACGACCACTGCATGCATCGCGGCAGGGCGTTGATTGGGCATGCACGAGAATTTGGTTCTGCTCGCAATATGGATGATACCTGAACGATGAAGTGAACAGGCATGCTAGCACGGGAGACCTATTTCCGCTATACAATACTGGAGTACTCATGTTCCTACTACTAGTAGTAGTAGTACAACTGTGGTACACTTGATGGTCAAAATACTATTCATCCGGTCCTCACAGTGAAGTGACAACACCCTGCGCCTGACACTAGTCCAGGCAGCGTGTTCGGTTTACCAAAGTCAGCCTCACCCTGTGCACTGTGCAGTCTGTCACCGCCGCTGTACAGCACATTGGCGCCTTGCCTCGTCTCCCTCTCCGCTCCCATAGCACCACTCCATCTCCATCTCCTTCTCCATCTCCTTCTCCATCTCACTGTACCCCCGTGTATCGTCGCCTCACTCGCCTCCCCCAGTACCACTATTCCCTTGCTAGCCGCTCCAACACCGACAGCCTTCTCCCCCATAAATCAAGCCCCCCAAAACCCCAACCTTTCAAACTCCACCATGGCCGAACAAGAACCGTGCAGCATCCATATGAGCCGCGATTGGAGCAATCTCCCCAGTGACATCCTCGACCTCTGTTGTTCGTGTATGGATATGTTGAGTGCCCTGCGGCTGGCTGCATGCTCGAGGGACATGCACACTGCCATCATCGAAGCGAGGCCTAAGCTTTTCAAGACACCCTACTTGCTGCTATCTGGTTTTGTGAGATTGGCTCACCTTGATACGGAGGCGTACATGATGCCCCTCGACTTCAATCTGATCTGCATTAGCTGAAACTTCTTTGCAGGTATGTAGTGGGTCATCGTACATCATTTCCCTCGACATCGATCCGATCACCATCGCCCAAAACTTCTTGGCAGGTATGTACTGGGTCGGCATGAACTCCCATTGGATGGCTGCCTTCAGAGAAGACGGTAAAAAGTTGGTGCTCGTGAACTTCCAGACCTCCCATGAGATTATCCTTCCTCCGTTGGATTATATAGAGTATTACCATCGCAGTCCAAGTCATCTAGATTACCACGTCAGTTGGACGGACCTTGTTTTGCAGAAGATTGTAATATGCCAAGTGCCCACATGACATGTGAATTACGCAGACTTCGAGCTAATTTCCTTGTTCGACCGCGGACTCGCCTATCTTTGCGCCGGTGCCTTCTTTAGCTGGAGAGAACCCAGCTCGCAGTGGATCATCGTCAAAGCTGATACACACTTCTGTGATGCTATTGAACACAATGGCATCATCTACGCGATCGACAAAGCAGATGGCACCACGTATTGCTGGGACGGCGCGTGTAAGTTGTTTCCATCTCATGTTAATGATGACGCCATGACACTGTTTGAACTTTTTGTGATGATTGGCATATCCCTGTTTGAGCAGAATTTGAGTAGAACTATGGCAATGTATTAGAGACGCCGTAAATCAGCTATATTTGGAATGAGTTAATTCATGCGATTGTGACCATGTCATTACAGCCAATTTGTACCCTGAATAATCAAACGGTTAGGAATATATGGATATTATCCTTATTTTACAGTAATCTATATGCTACTACTAAATATGAGTGTGTATCAATGGCCATGTTAGTTTTCCTCATTTTCATGATGTAGAAACATGCACCACACTGTTGGTTTCATCTAACCATACATTAGGGAAGTAAATGTGCATATGGAGAACTCTATATTTGGAAGTAGTGAAATCCTGCAATGCTTACCATGTGTACATACCTATATTCGCCCTTCAGCAATCAATGGCTAGAATAATATCCTCACAAATTTTTTGCCCACAGAACACGAGTATATAACAATGCATGGTCTGTTAGTTACCTTGAAGAATTTGTTTGTGAGGACAGAACATGATTACATAACATGCATGACATGGTACATGGTAGTTTCCTGTGAAGAATCGATTGCGAGATAACATGAGTATAACCATGCATGGCACTTCTATATTTTCAAACCCAGTATACATTTCCCTGTATTTTCCTCCCAGTTCCAACAGGGACATATCAATGTTGTTTGCATTATCCTACTCATACTTTGAACAATGCTGATCTTACATTAACAATGCCTGTCCTTTTTGATATGATGCAGTGTCCCTACAGTTACTGCCCTTTGTAATCACACCACCTTTGCCAAAAACAGGGAAGCACAACTGGTTCCTCGCTCGATCAGACGACGGCAAAAGACTGATGATCATTCGGACACATGAGCCGGAAAATTTATATTGCAAAAACCCCACTGTATACAAGCACCGTGAAATACGTGAGTATCCGGACAGTGGTTGTTACGTCTATGAGCAGGATACCAGCTTGTTGGGGCCATCAGGATTTTTTAGTTGGAGGCGGGTAAACAGCCTTGGTTCACACTCTCTGTTTCTCGGACTCAATTATCCGATTAACTAGGAGATCACCGTTGGCAAGGACCTTGATGGCAGAGAGGCTCTGTTTGCTATGGAAAACTGTGTCTACACGGCGAGCCCTAAGAGTTCGGGAGCAAACTCCCCTGATTGTCAATGATACAGCCTACAGCCAAAAGAAGGTGAGAATGACAAAGGCATCCGGATTAACTTTGATCCTTGGATGTCTCAATTACGACAGGCAGTGATGTGGTTCAAGCCTTTAGGTTGATAGGTAATTGGGTTGTTGCATCGAAAGGGTGGAGTACTGGTGTCTCCGGATCACTGGTCGCTGAAGCGGGGCTGCAAATTATGATGGTGTTGGATCATCTCTTCGAATGACTTTGTTGTCTTTGCTGCTGGTTCTGGATGGGTAGTTCTTTCTTTTGTTATGCATATTCCTTGTCATTTGGTCATCCTCGTCTATGTCACTCTTACTATGTAATAGTTGCTTCTGTTTAGAATGTCATTCTCGTCTGGATCACGAGAGTCTGAGCGCTGCAGATGGGTGCGTTTTGGTGGTGTAGCAAGACTTCTTATGAACTATCATGTCTTGTTGTTTATGTCAGTAGTAGTCACTAGTCAGTGTTTGAATGTTGTATATATCGTTGTTTCGAACTATTTATTGTCTCGAACTACTAGTGGGCTAAATGAGGGCATCACCATTCTCCAGTGATTAGAATATATCTCCTTTTTTCAAGTTATATAATTTGAGCTCAGTGTATTTTCGATGATATACACTTGTTTGGGCCAGTGAGGTGTCGTTGAATATGGGTCGAGTAGTAACGCAATGCCAAACAGGTCAATTATGACTCTCAGGCCGGGCTCTCAAAAGATCCTGAAAAAAAAGGCCGGGCTCTCCAAAAAAGAAAGAATAAGGACTCTTAGGCCGACATGTGGGCTCCACCGGTGTTTTCGTGCGCTTGCGCGCCGAGAGCATATTGGCGCGTGCTCGAAATCCATACTACCTTTTCATCCCCATTCTCCCGCCCCTCCCCCACCTCTGGAATCTCGATTCCTACTCCAGTTCCCCCAAATCCCCCTCCTGTACTCCCTGTACTCAAGCGCACTATCATGTCGCCGGTCAACGCGGATCTCCGAGCCAGAGATCCTGAGGTCCGTCCTGCCTTCGGTCGCTGCGTGTTGTCGCTCAACAGTGGCATGGCGGCGCTTGACGACCAGTTTGCCGGCAAAGTGCTGATGGTAACCATCAACGATGACCGGCCTCCCGTCTCGCCGGACGACCTTGTCAAAGCTCTTGGCATTGCGCACGGCATCCAAATAAGTGACTTGCTCGTCGAAGTCTGTCCGCCACCGGCTGATTTCTTCGTCAGGTTCCGGACAACTTTCGACTGCAGTCGTGTGTTCGAATCTTCCCGGCGTTTGTTCTGCGATGGCGCGCTGGTGAGCTTTGATCGGTGGCACCCAGGATGGGGCTCGGTGCCCTCTGAGCTTGAGTTTTTAACAAAGCTTACCTTCCACGGCATGCCTCGACGTGCTTGGAACAGCGAGTCCATGAACGAGCTTATCAACGACCTTGGAGGTGAGCTCGTAAGTATGTTTGTTCCTCCAGACAGCTGGGCTCTGACGGTTATGGCATGGATGAAGAAGTCGTCCAGCATACCGAAGGTGATTGGTGTTGAGATACCAGTGGAGGAACCGGGGTTGTACTATTCTTCGCCACCAAGGCCGCCGCGGACCACGTTAGGGATGTACCTGTATCGAGTGTTCGTGCATGTCGAAGAAGTGGTCAATCCATCAATCTAAGTCCTGCCGCCGCCGCTGGTGCCAGGGTCCGTCGACGACGTTCATTACAGGAGTCAACGTCAGACTTTCCTCGTGTTGCTCGGAACGATGGATGGCACAGGGCCTACTCCATCGCCCGCGGTGGAGGCCACTGCTTCTTTGGGAGAAGAGGCAGGGCTGGCTGCCTGGATGTGCTCTAATTTGAGGTAACAACTAAATCTTGTCTAATACTAGTTAAATCCGAGCTATGGGTGTGAAGCACTGATATGCCAGTACATTTGATTGTGACCTGTTCTAATTTTGTACCTGAACTTTTTTTAGAAAGGGTTGTACGTCAACTTAATGTGCTAGCAGAACTTATTGTGTTGTCTGTCTGTTTTCTTTGCACAACATTCAAGATATTTCCCCGTCATTGATAAAGATGAACTGTTATGTACGACTTCGTTGGTTTCAACATAGCCCTTCCCGTAGCGATCCACTGCTTCCATCCAGATTGTGCCGCCTGCATGAAATTTTTGTATGCAAGTTCAGTGTGCTATGATGTTCTATATGATTGTGTCAACTATATAAGTTTTTACTGAGCATCAGCAATGCATATGGCTGAAAGATGTATTTACGAGCATCGACCGATGGGTCTCTCTATCTCTATCTCTCTCTCTCTCTCTCTCTCTCTCTCTCTCACACACACACACACACACGCACACACACGCGCGCACACGCACAAGTGGGACCCGTTGAATTATTTATTTGCTCATGATAGCTTTTAATTAGGTTCCACTGTAATCTAACTTTTTTCTTAAGTTATTAATTGAGCTCAGTGATTCAAAAAGTTGTACAGAAGCCTTGTTTGGGCCTTTCGGGCGTCGCTGACTGTGGGCTGAGTAACCATGTTAGGTTGTACTGTACTACACATGCCTTTTTTTCAACATCAGCAATGCAAATGGGCTGCCAGTTGTACACAATATCCGGGTCAACTTGTTATTCTCCGCCCCGCTGGGCTGCAAACTTTCCTAGGAGGTATGCATTAGGCTTAACAAGAAAATGGACTTTAAGAAATAATAAATGGGGTGTAATTATAATAACTGGGCAGTAATTATGCACCAAACACGTAATTAGTTTAAAAAATATATTATTTTTGGAATTTGAAAATTTTAATTTCATTACTTGTTGCGCGTGCAATATTTCATTGGATTTTAACGTAATACATCTTTATTTTGAAATTATATTTAACCTGAATAGAAATTTCGGATAAAAATATTTCGGATCCCATCAAAATGTGGGAATTTTTTTAATTCTGTTTTGAGCGGTTGTTTGAAATTATTAATCGTTGTCCTAGCTAGAAGTTGGGTTGTACTTTTAACAAAGTGTAAATGGGCTGTGGTATATTCCATTAGAATTAAAAAATGGGATGTACATTCTTACAAATCGCAAATGGGCTATATGTTCTCTGCCAAATCCGAGTTGTGGGCCTACTAAGTTGACGCGTACCAAGGGCTTTATCTTTGCTAAAAAAACCAAGGGCTTTCTCAACTTAGTCAATATAAAACGATTCTAGTTGTAGTGATCATACGATGTCCATCCAACGGCCTAGTGCTTCTTCAACCTTTGGTCTTCTTGCTCCAGCCGCCCAAACCAGCTCCAGTCGTGCCGCATGCTCCTGCTTCCCGTGGCCGACTGTGTTGCCGCGGAGGCCTCACCGCCCCCTACTATTCCCACTGCTGGCCAGGCCCTGCAGCGACGGTAGCCTCACACCGCAGCCGAACCAGTGAACCCTCGTACTCCTCTCTGCGTGGCCTTCCACTATTGCGTCTTCCCCGGCTCCCCGTCGTCCCCTTCCTAGGCCTCGCCGTCGTCCACCGCCGTGGTGCTCTCGGCGCGGCGTGGTCAACATGGTCAAGGAACGACTTCCATCGGACGTGGACTGTACGTGGAGAGGCTGACAGCTGGGTCCATGGCCGCAGCAAGGAAGTACCTCCTTATTACGCGGAGAATAATGATTCCTCCACCTGACAGCTGGGACCCACCGGACGGGCCACAGTATTTCGCAAAAAAAAACATTTCCCCCTCACTGTTGGGACCCACCAGCTACATCTTCGCACGCAAGGAAGTGCCTCCGAAAAAAAACAATTCGCCCCCTGACTGCTGGGACCCACCAGTTACATCTTCGCACGCAAGGAAGTTCATCCGAAAAAGACCGATTCACCCCCTGACTGCTGGGACCCACCAGCCACACCTTCGCACGCAAGGAAGTGCGTCCGGGCAAAAAACATGATTCGCCCCCCTGACTGCTGGGACCCACCAGCTACATCTTCACACGCAAGGAAGTGCCTGACAGTCGGGACCCACCTGGTCGAAGCGTACGTAGCATTGTCATTTTGGTCGCGAATGTGTACGTACATACTGGTGGATATAGAGGCACGCACGTGTCGTAGTAGAGGCGCGCACGTGTCGTAGTAGAGGCGCACACGTAGCATGTACACGTACATACAGCGGTCAGGGCGCAAGAAAAAAATACGGCCACATATATCTACATACGGGTGGGGTCTCAAATGCCTACTCGCGCATATATACGTACGGCCAGGGCTCATGTACATGGCTGGGTCGGAACAGAGAAATAGCGTTGTCGTCGTGTTCATGGGGAGCCAACCAGCAGGGTCGGAACGGAATGCGTGGTCGTGTTCATCGGGAGGGCTTGGATGGAACAGGCGATGGAAACAAGGCCTGGCGTACCGCAGAACGGAGGAAACGAACCTCCTATGTTCGGAACGGGGTCCTGTTGATCGGGAGGTGTCTGGCGTACCGCAAAACGGAGGAAACAGACCTCCTACAGTCGAAACGGGGGTCCTGTTGATCGGGAGGGGTGTGGCGTACCGCAAAACGGAGGAAACAGACCTCCTAGGGTCGAAACGGGGGTCCTATTGATCGGGAGGGGTGTGTCGTACCGCAAAACGGACGAAACGGACTTGTGTTGGAGCACTACGGTCGAAATGGGGGTCCTGTTCATCGGGAGGGGTGTGGCGTACCGCAAAACGGGACTCCACGGGATACTGTTCATCTCCATCATCGACCTCCTCCAGCCTCCACGGGCTACTGTTCATCCACCGTCGACCTCCTCCAGCCTCCACCAGCGACTGTTTATCCACGGGCTCCTGTTAATCCAGCCTCCACCGCGCGCTACTCCACAGGCTACTGTTCAACCACACCGGATAAGTCAAGCTACGAGTAAAACCAACCCTCAAGTTTCCCCGAGGTGGCCCCGCAGGTTGCTTGGTTCGGACCAACACTCAGAGGAGCACTGGCCCGGAGGGTTTAAGATAAAGATGACCCTTGAGTCTGCAGAACCCAAGGGAAAGGTATAGGTGGTAGGTAGGCAAATGAAAAACAAAAAGTTGGGCCTTGCTGGAAGAGTTTTATTCAAAGCGAACTGTCAAGGGGGTCCCATAAATCACCCAACCGCGTAAGGAACGCAAAATCAAGGAACATAACACCAGTATGACGGAAACTAGGGCGGCAAGAGTGCAACAAAACACCAGGCATAAGGCCGAGCCTTCCACCCTTTACCAAGTATATAGGTGCATTAATTAAATAAGAGATATTGTGATATCCCAAAATAATCCTGTCCAACATGGAGCAATCTTCAACTTCACCTGCAACTAACAACGCTATAAGAGGAGCTGAGCAAAGCGGTAACATAGCCAATCAACGGTTTGCTAGGAAGGGTGAAAAGGTTAGAGGCTGATAGGGCAATTTGGGAGGCTTGATGAACAAGTGATAGGTAGCGCAGCATAGCGATAGAACGAAGCAACTAGCATAGCAATGATAGTAGTCAGATCCAAAGTGACGGTCATCTTGCATTAAATCCCGCTAGGAAGAAGAAAGAGTCCATGAAGAAGACAAATGGACGTAGTCGAACGAATCCTCACAACTCCGGAACGAAACCGAAGCTAACGAGAGAAGCAAACCGGAAAGAAGCAAACAACATGGTAAACACACATGCATAAACATGTCATGATGCACAAACAAGTATGATGCATGTCCGGTTTAATGAGGCATGGCATGGCAATATGCACAAACAACACTACAACTTAAGTGGATCTCAATATGCAACGAGTTGCATATTGATGAAACACCACATCAATTATTGAGTTTTCCCTCGTTTAGGAACACGACAATATTACATGTTGTTATAAACATGGCAAGAGGTGAAACATAATTAAACTACCTATCTAGGCAAGTTTAAGTGAGGCCGGAAACAACAAACAACAATTTCGGAAATCCCCATATGTTATTTAGCAATTTAACGCAAACAACAATTTTAAACATTTTAATTATTGTTATCATGATGCGGATGACATATGCAAGTTTTATGCAATTTTATGAAAACATTGACATCAGCATGTTATGAAGCATTTGTCACCGTGGCGGAACGAAAGGGGTGCCACGGCAACTACAACGGAACTGGTGCCACGGCAACATTCCGATGATCCGACAACTCATGGAGATACCGATGCAAAAGAGCAAGTGTGCGGATGTGCGGAACATGCAAAAGATGGTGGGGTAATCCCGGTTACCGGGTTCCCATGGGTCGACTGCTTGGCAAATGAGGAGGAACGTGCATGAAGCAAACGGGCACAGTGCAAACATATGGTTCATGTCAGACAACATGCATTCGTCCACGGGTCATCGTCTCGGTGGTTATACCTTTGAAGCTTGCATTTCGGGGCGGTTCAAAATCGTCGAGGGAAGTAGTCATTCACGGGTCGTAGGGGAAGTAGTCGTACACGTTTCATAGTTGTACACACTCCGTAGATGTTCGGGGTCATGTCAAGGAACTTGACGTTCACGGGGTCTTCGAGGTCGACGGTAGTGGTACTCACGTCGTCGTGGTTCACGTTTTGAAGAGGAACTTGAGGAATCCGATTTCCCCGACGGTCGAGAGTAGTGGTACTTGACGCAATCTGCGAAGGGTGCTGGTTCGGGCAACGGTCTTGACGAAGGTGTACTTGGAGAATCAGGGGGTATATCTTGGCGTGCATCACACTGTTGACGAACAACGTGTACAGGAGACAGAGAGATCTCTTGTGGTCTTCTGGAAATGTGAACAAGAGGCCAGATCTGGCGAAGGGAAGGGGAGGCGGCCTCGACCCGTGGACCTAGCGTTTGGCTGAATCGGGTCCACGGGGACAAGCGGGCGAGCTGCTGCTACTGCTGTTCGAGGCGAAGCAGGGCACGGTTCAGGTGAAGTGGAGGCAGCAGCGGCGGGGCTTGGGGCTGGCGACGGAGATTCAGGTGAGGACGGGGTTCTCCGGCAAGGTGGCGATGTGCATGGGATGCAGGGGCGCCGAGGCGCTGAGCGATGAGCTGCTGCTGCTCGATGCAGACAGAGGCATCCAGGGGACGCGGAGGAGGCCGGGAAGATGGGGGTGAGTGCCCGGGTGCATAGGCGGTGTAGAGGCCGTCGGAGCTTGGCATGAAAACAAACGGTGAGGCCAGCGCGGGACTTGGATCCGCCAGTGAAAGAGATGAACGGTGCGGCGGGGCTCGGGGAGACCATGGCGCTCAGGGAGACCATGGAGCTCCTATTGGTGGCGACGAAGAGAGGCGGCGGCGCTCCTGGCAGTTGACGAAGAGGGGGAAGGTGGGGAATGGAGCAGCCAGCAACGGCTCCGGTGGCCGGCGTAGTTGAGGGAGGAGGCGAACAGGGAGGACGAGGGGATCGGCAAGGACGAGGGGTGGCGGCGCTGGTGTTGGGCTCGAGCGAGGAGGGTTGCGGGGATGGAGTTGGGCATGGAGAACGAGAAGAGTGGCGGCGCGAGGGAAACAGGAGGGGATCGAGGGAGTTGATGATCAGGCGTTGGGTGTAGGCTAGGGTTAAGAGGAGGGTTTAGGTGGGCTGGGCTAGCTGCGCAAATGGGCCGGCCTAGATGGATAGACCCAAGAGGTCGGCTGGGCTGGGTCTCTTCTCTCTCCCTCTAATTCTCTTTAACAGAAGAATAAAGGGAAGGAAAGAAAGCCTATGAGGTTTAAAAATGTAGGGAACTTAGGTGGAGCTTAGGAATAGGGATAAAAGAATCATGGGCAAAGTTGGAGACCAAGAATTGAGATAACAAAGGCATTGGAATTTATTTGCAAGTGTGTTATGATCAATTCCAAATAATGGAATATTTATAATAGCTCCATAAATATTAGGAGGATATGTTATAAAGAGAAATCACCATGTGAATTCCCTTGATTTAAATAGATCAAAAGATCTATGCAATTTATTTAGTTGGGGTTTTAAAAATTAAATGGCATGCTAGCGTGATGACATGATGCAATGCAAAAATAAATAGAGCAAGCACAAATAAAAAACACACGAAGGTCACAAAAATATGGAAGTCTTCTGGATCGTCGGTCTTGGGGCGTCACAACACTCCTCCACTTACAAGAGATTTCGTCCCGAGATCTAGGATGGCGCCGGAGAGAAGCGGAAGAGAAAGAGGTAAGACAAAGTTTTTCTTTGACAAACGAGTGAAACCAATGAACCTCGAGAGATTGAAAACTTGAAAGAATATCACAATAGAGTTGGACAAAATTGAGAGCATTCCAGTAGAAAAGAGAAACAAGGAACACCATTATAACGTTGGAGGTTGTAAAGCTGTGAATGACAAGCACAATGAACAAGAAGGAATTGAAACCACTCTGGTTGAAACGAGATAAGAATGAATAAGAATGATATAATTTTGGCAGCACTCTGACTGTAAATGGAAGGAATTGAACATGAACTTGAGAAGATGGGATGATTGTTGATGAAATTAACAACACCCTGCCTCCGGAACTATTGAAAGAATGGCATAAGGGGTAAGAAGGATTTCAGACAGCAATCCGGTTGAAAAGAGAGGCAAAACTTGATAAGATGAAAAGAACTTGAAAAAAGGACATGACACTCCGGTTAAATGGATAAGCACAAAAAGGACACGATCCTCACAATTCGAGATGATAGAGTGAAAGGAGCAAAATCACAATGCCTCCGGAAGAAAGAATAGAAGATAGATCATTGGAATAACAGAATGGAGAAGAAAATGCCAACTTCTGCCACAAATGAGCTTGGAAAGCACCGTTCCAAGAAGGTTATAACGGAGTTGTTGGAAAACCAACAACGAAAGCACAAGCTTATTGTGGGATTATGGAAAACTTCTCAAAATTGAGGCGAAATTCCGCCACTACGGAAACAAATAATATAATTGATAACACCAACAAGATGAAAAACTTCTTCCACCAAGATGATAGAGAGATAACTTGAGCCATTGATAATCACCACAATAGCAACATTCCTTAGGGAAGGCTTTAGGTGAAATATGACACAAGATAACTCCAACAAAGAGATTAATGGATTTAAAATACCTCATTCTTGACAACATGTGAATCACGAAACATGAATAAAAATTGTCAAGAATGATATAACACCATCTCAAAAGATGAGATAGAAATATCTGCACTTCGGATGCAAGATGAAGAATGATTAAACTCCTCAAAACAAAACATGTGTTAAGCACCATGTTTATTTTAGAGTATAGCTTGGAGGATCTTAACTTTGAGAGAAATCTTGAAGAACAATTGAAGGATGAAAGGAATCCTTGATGAACCACCATGTAGAGCCTCCATGAAAAACTCTGGTAATAAAAGGATGATAGAAAGAAAGAGAATTTGAAAACACAAGGTGAAGCCTTGCGATGATTTAGAAGGAGCTTCACGATGATATAACCGAGAGAACTTGGAACTCCAGAAAGAAAAGATGAACAACTTAGAACCGAGAATTTATTCCTCATGAACAAACTCCGAGGGAACGGGTTAATCACTTGGATGAAACAAGAATAAAAATTATGTTATGCGTATTCTTCACCAATTTAAATTGGTGAGAAGCATTGGATTTGCATAATACTTATTCGCGTTGAAAATGATTAAAGAGAGATATAGCATGAACTTGAGAAGGTATTGATGGAACCACCGGTAGGATTTTGAAACAACGAATATTTGATATGATAACGAAGGAAGTGAAATCTTGAACGAACCACCGTAAGAATTGAAAATGAAAGTAGCAAAGGCACAATTCACTGGGAAGAATTGGAAAACGAATGAAGATACTTGAGGGGATTTAGATACATGAGAACGAAGAGATCATGAACTGATTAGAGGATATTTGAACGATGCATCGGAAGAATTCGAGAACAAGAGTTGAAAGCTGAGAATGAATAGTTCTGAGATGATGGGCTATGGAGAATCAATCTGAAAAGACTCTTGAATTGCTCCGAATGGGTGAAAAGAATTTCTCACGATCGAAACAAATATGGGGATGGCATGAAGCTAGAACCATGAATCTTCAAGAGAGTGGACCAAGATTTTAGGAGAAATCTCTTCCTCGGTCTTCTGTGTTGAGAAAGACGATGAGAAACACCACCATGAGTTGTTGAGATACTCCGGGAGAATGAAAAACAAAGAGGTTGAGCCAACAATGAAAAATAATTTGAAATTGGTCTTGGAAAACATCTGACTGATGAAATTCATTGTTACGTCAAACTTCGAAAAGAATTTGGGAATGGCTCCGGGAAAATTAGAAGAGTCGGGTAAGATCCTAGGAAAAGACCTGTGGGTTAGGGCCCACTCGAAAGAAACATCATTGAAGGATTGCTTGAAATAGAGATTGCACTGGTAGAATTAAATAGCTTGAATAAGAGAAAAAACCTTGAAGTAACTCGAACGGATTAAGAATGGAAACATGATTCTTCTGAGATATCTTGAGCACTCCGGATAAGAATAGAGAGAGGTGAACAATTAAGAGGTGCACCGACATGGAAAAACATTTGAAACGAGGAAAGGGATATGATCAACACCGAAAGATTGAATTAAATCCACCAGAGAAGAAAAATAACGAAGAATGATGAACTTGAAACTCCTGGCCAACTTAATGATAATTACCAGGTAAGAACATTGATTGAAAAGAATGAAGAGACTTCACATGAATAAAATGGATAGTTGACTGAGAAATCTGAGTCCTTGAAGAAAAGGGTGGGAGGGCGGGAAAAACAAAGGCAACTTGGGGCAGATGGAATGGATACCGTTGAAAAAACTTAGAATTGATCTCGCAAATGTTGAAATGATCGGATCCACTTGAAGAGAAGCACGCCGGTTGAAAATGAATTAACATGACGACCTCGATGATCAAGAAGGATTAGTATTAACATAGCAATATGAGAACACCGTTTAGAAAAGGTATGGATTCAACATTTGACTTCGAAGCACTCAAATGCCACAAATAAAACAAAACAAAGGATTTGGCTTGCAGAATAAGCCGGAAACAAACATATGATAGATCCCATATCGTATCATGTGTCTATTGGAAAGATATCCTACAAGATACTTGAATTCCCACTTATAAACTCCCGAAACTTTCTGGTTATGCAATCTGGTGTTGGGGATACAGGGGAAGCAATATATATGTCACCCAAAACTAACAATTCCTACATCCAAGCTGTATCCATCCGCCAACATATAACCAAGAAACCTTCGGAAATCGTGTACCTCAAACTTCGAAAAGCATCCGTTATACGAGCTATGGCAATACTCCCGAACTCCCCAGTACTGGGTGGCGTCGAGGTAATCTTACCACTAGCTACATAAAAGAGATTTTCTATGTCGGCGAAACTCAGGTATTCCAGAACCGCAATGATAAAAATATGATGACAACACCTCGGAGCTCAACTTCCCGGGACACTGCCAAAACCCCTAAATGTTAGGAGGCACCAAGAACAATGTTCTCGTCATAAGAATATCGGAACGATCCCAAGATACCCGCGTGATCCTAAAAAAAATTAGTGAAATTTGAGGCGAGGAAAGACAATACATCTACGTCAGGAGGCCTCACTAGAGCGACGAAGGGACTAAGGAGTAAAAAGAATCCTACTCTCCGATATATATAATCCTAAGACTCAAAACATTTTTGTTCTAGACTCAACAACGTCAGCGATTCAATCAAGCAGGGGGCTCCTAAGTCGGGGATGGCTCTGATTACCATCTTGTGATGCCCATGATGCGGCTATATCTCCCATGTTTCGTAGCACGACTTAGAGGCATAACCGCATTGTGGTTTTGTCGCAAGAAGGGTCATCTTCACACAATCCCATGTAATGAACAAGAAAGGGATAAATTGAGTTGGCTTACAATCGCCACTTCACACAAGTACTTAAATAAATCATACATCATTCAGAGTACACACATAGTCCGACTACGGACGAAGCCAAAAGAAAAGAAGATAACCCAACTGCTAGATCCCCGATCGTCCCAACTGGGCTCCACTATTGTTCAACATGAAACAAAACATAGCAACGACCAAGATCTTCATTGAGCTCCCATCTGAACTCGGTTACATCACTTGCACTGGTATCATCGGCACCTGCAACTGTTGTGGTAGTATCTGGTGAGTCACGAGGACTCAGCAATCCCATTACCATGGGTATCAAGACTAGCAAAGCTTAATGGGTAAGGAAAGGATAAGTGGTGAGGTTGCAGCAGCGTCTAAGCATATATGGTGGCTAACATACGCAAACAAGAGCGAGAAGAGAAGCAAACGGAACGATCGAGAAGCTAGAAGTGATCAAGAAGTGATCCTAAAACTACTTACGTTCATACATAACCCAAAATCGTGTTCACTTCCCGGACTCCGCCGAAAAGAGACCATCACAGCTACACACTCGGTTAATGCATTTTAATTAAGTCAAGTGTCAAGTTCTCTACAACCGGACATTAACAAATTCCCATCTGCCACATAACCGTGGGCACGGCTCTCGAAAGTTTATACCCTGCAGGGGTGTCCCAACTTAGCCCATCACAAGCTCTCACGGTCAACGAAGGATATTCCTTCTCCCAGGAAGACCCGATCAGTCTTGGAATTCCGGTTACAAGACATTTCGACAATGGTAAAACAAGACCAGCAAAGCCGCCCGAATGTGCCGACAAATCCCGATAGGAGCTACACATATCTCGTTCTCAGGGCACATCGGATAAGTCAAGCTACGAGTAAAACCAACCCTCAATTTTCCCCGAGGTGGCCCCGCAGGTATAAAGATGACCCTTGAGTCTGCAGAACCCAAGGGAAAGGTATAGGTGATAGGTAGGCAAATGTAAAAATCAAAGTTGGGCCTTGCTGGAGGAGTTTTATTCAAAGCAAACTGTCAAGGGGTCCCATAAATCACCCAACCGCGTAAGGAACGCAAAATCAAGGAACATAACATCCGTATGACAAAAACTAGGGTGGCAAGAGTGGAACAAAACACCAGGCATAAGGCCGAGCCTTCCACCCTTTACCAAGTATATAGGTGCATTAATTAAATAAGAGATATTGTGATATCCCAAAATAATCTTGTCCAACATGGAGCAATCTTCAACTTCACCTGCAACTAACAACGCTATAAGAGGGGCTGAGCAAAGCGGTAACATAGCCAAGCAATGGTTTCCTAGGAAGGGTGAAAATGTTAGAGGCTGACAGGGCAATTTGGGAGGCTTGATGAACAAGTGATAGGTAGCGCAGCATAGCGATAGAACGAAGCAACTAGCATAGCAATTATAGTAGTGAGATCCAAGGTGATGGTCATCTTGCCTGAAATCCCGATAGGAAGAAGAACGAGTCCATGAAGAAGACAAACGGACATAGTCAAACGAATCCTCACAACTCCGGAATGAAACCGAAGCTAACGAGAGAAGCAAACAACATGGTAAACACACAGGCATAAACATGTCATGATGCACAAACAAGTATGATGCATGTCTAGTTTAATGAGGCATGGCATGGCAATATGCACAAACAACACTACAAGTTAAGTGGAGCTCAATATGCAACGAGTTGCATATTGACGAAACACCACATCAATTATTTAGTTCTCTCTCGTTTAGGAACACGACAATATTACATGTTGTTATAAACATGGCAAGAGGTGAAACATAATTAAACTACCTATCTAGGCAAGTTTAAGTGAGGCCGGAAACAACAAACAACAATTCCAGAAATCCCCATATGTTATTTAGCAATTTAACACAAACAACAATTTTAAACATTTTAATTGTTGTTATCATGATGTGGATGACATATGCAAGTTTTATGCAATTTTATGAAAATGTTACATGAGCATGTTATGAAGCATTTGTCACCGTGGCAGAACGAAAGGGGTGCCACGGCAACTACAACGGAAATGGTGCCACAACAACATTCCGACGATCCGACAACTCATTGAGATACCGGTGCAAAAGAGAAAGTGTGCGGATGTGCGGAACATGCAAAAGATGGTGGGGTGATCCCGGTTACCGGGTTCCCATGGGTCGACGGCATGGAAAACAAGGAGGAACGTGCATGAAGCAAACGGGCATGGTGCAAACATACGGTTCATCTCAGACAACATGCATTCGTCCACAGGTCATCATCTCGGTGGTTATACCTTTGAAGCTTGCATTTCGGGGCGGTTCAAAATCGTCGAGGGAAGTAGTCATTCACGAGTCGTAGGGGAAGTAGTCGTACACGTTTCATAGTTGTACACACTCCGTAGATGTTCAGGGTCACGTCAAGGAACTTGAAGTCCACGGGGTCTTCGAGGTCGACGGTAGTGGTACACCTGTCGTCGTGGTTCACGTTTTGAAGAGGAACTTGAGGAATCCGATTTCCCCGACGGTCGAGAGTAGTGGTAATTGACGCAATCCGCACGAAGGGTGCTGGTTCGGGCAACGGTCTTGACGAAGGTGTACTTGGAGAATCAGGGGGTATGTCTTCGCGTGCATCACACTGTTGACGAACAACGTGTATAGGAGACAGAGAGATCTCTTGCGGTCTTCCGGAAACGTGAACAAGAGGCCAGATCTGGCGAAGGGAAGGGGAGGCGGCCTCGATCTGTGGACCTGGCGTTTGGCTGAATCGGGTCCACGGCGACAAGCGGGCGAGCTTCTGCTGCTGCTGTTCGAGGGGAAGCAGGGCGCGGTTCAGGCGAAGCGGAGGCAGCAGTAGCGGGGCGTGGGGCTAGCGACGGAGATTCGGATGAGGACAGGGTTCTCTGGCGAGGTGGTGATGGGCTTGGGTTGCAGGGGCGCCAAGGCGCTGAGCGATGAGTTGTTGCTGCTCGATGCAGACAGAGGCATCCAGGGGACGCGGAGGAGGCCGGGAAGATGGGGATGAGTGCCCGGGTGCAGAGGCGGTGCAGAGGCTGTCGGAGCTTGGCATGGACCCGAACGGCGAGGCCAGCGTGGGACTTGGATTCGCCCATGAAAGAGATGAACGGTGCTGCGGGGTTTGGGGAGACCATGGCGCTCAGGGAGACAATGGGGCTCCTATTGGTGGCGACGAAGAGTGGCGGTGGCGCTCCTAGTAGTTGATGAAGAGGGGGAAGGCGGGGAATGGAGCAGCCGGCAACGGCTCCGGTGGCCAGCGCAGTTGAGGGAGGAGGCGAACGGGAAGGACGAGGGGATCGGGAAGGACGAGGGGTGGCGGCGCTGGTGTTGGGGTCGAGCGAGGAGGGCTGCGGGGATGGAGCTGGGCATGGACAACGAGAAGAGTGGCGGCGCGAGGGAAACAGTAGGGGATCGAGGGAGTTGAGGATCGGGCGTTAGGTGCAGGCTAGGGTTAAGAGGAGGGTTTAGGTGGGCTGGGCTAGCTGCGCAAATGTGCCAGCCTAGATGGGCAGACCCAAGAGGTTGGCTGGGCTGGCTCTCTTCTCTCTCCCTCTAATTCTCTTTGGAAGAAGAATAAAGGGAAGTAAAGAAAGCCTACGAGGTTTAAAAAAATGTAGGGAACTTAGGTGGAGCTTAGGAAAAAGGATAAAAGAATCATGGGCAAAGTTGGAGACCAAGAATTGAGATAACAAAGGCATTGGGATTTATTTGCAAGTGTGCTATGCTCAATTCCAAATAATGGAATATTTATAATAGCTCCATAAATATTAGGAGGATATGTTATAAAGAGAAATCACCATGTGAATTCCCTCGATTTAAATAGATCAAAATATCTATGCAATTTATTTAGCTGAAGTTATAAAATTAAATGACATGCCGGCATGATGACATGATGCAATGCAAAAATAAATAGAGCAAGCACAAATAAAAAACACACGGAGGTCACAAAAATATGGAAGTGTTCTGGATCGTCGGTCTTGGGGCGTCACAACACTCCTCCACTTACAAGAGATCTTGTCTCGAGATCTAGGATGGTGCCGGAGAGAAGCAGAAGAGAAAGAGGTAAGACAAAGTTGCTTCTTTGACAAACGAGTGAAACCAATGAACCTTGAGAGGTTGAAAACTTGAAAGAATAACACAATAGAGTTGAATGAAATTGGGAGCATTCCGGTAGAAAAGACAAACAAGGAACAACATGTTAAAGTTGGAGGTTGTAAAGATGTGAATGACGAGCACAATGAACAAGAAGGAATTGAAACCACTCTGGTTGAAACGAGATAAGAATGAATAAGAATGATATAATTTTGGCAGCACTCCGACTGTAAATGGAAGGAATTGAACATGACCTTGAGAAGATGGGATGATACTTGATGAAATCAACAACATCCTACCTCTGGAACTATTGAAAGAATGGCACAAGGGGTAAGAAGGATTTCGGACAGCAATCCGGTTGAAAAGAGAGGCAAAACTTGATAAAATGAAAAGAACTTGAAAAAAGGACATGACACTCCGGTTAAATGGATAAACACAAAAAGGACACGATCTTCACAATTTGAGATGATAGAGTGAAAGGAGCAATATCACAATGCCTCCGGAAGAAAGAATAGAAGATAGATCATTGGAATAACAGAATGGAGAAGAAAATGCCAACTTCTGCCACAAATGAGCTTGGAAAGTACCCTTCCAAGAAGGTTATAACGGAGTTGTTGGAAAACCAACAACGAAAGCACAAGCTTGTTGTGTGCTTATGAAAAACTTCTCAAAATTGAGGCGAAATTCTGCCACTACGGAAACAAATAATATAATTGATAACACCAACAAGATGAAAAACTTCTTCCACCAAGATGATAGAGAGATAACTTGGACCATTGATAATCACCATAATAGCAACATTCCTTAGGGAAGGCCCTAGGTGAAATATGACACAAGATAACTCCAACGAAGAGATTAATGGATTTAAAATACCTCATTCTTGACAACATGTGAATCGCGAAACATGAATAAAAATTGTCAAGAATGATATAACACCATCTCAAAAGATGAGATAGAAATATCTGCACTTCGGATGCAAGATGAAGAATGCTTGAACTCCTCAAAACAAAACATGTGTTAAGCACCATGTTTATTTTAGAGTATAGCTTGGCGGATCTTAACTTCGAGAGAAATCTTGAAGAACAATTGAAGGATGAAAGGAATCCTTGACGAACCACCATATAGAGCCTCCATGAAAAACTCTAGTAATAAAAGGATGATAGAAAGAAAGAGATGTTGAAAACACAAGGTGAAGCCTTGCGATGATTTAGAAGGAGCTTCGCGATGATATAACCGAGAGAACTTGGAACTCCAGAAAGAAAAGATGAACGTCTTAGAACCGAGAATTTATTCCTCATGAACAAACTCCGAAGGAACGGATTAATCACTTGGATGAAACAAGAATAAGAATTATGTTATGCGTATTCTTCACCAATTTAAATTGGTGAGAAGCATTGGATTTACATACTACTTATTCGTGTTGAAAATGATTAAAGAGAGATATAACGCGAATTTGAGAAGGTATTGATGGAACCACCGGTGGGATTTTGAAACAACGAATATTTGATATGATAACAAAGGAAGTGAAATCTTGAACGAACCACCATAAGAATTGAAAATGAAAGTAGCAAAGGCACAATTCACCGGGAAGAATTGGAAAACGAATGAAGATACTTGAGGGGATTTAGATACATGAGAACGAAGAGATCATGAACTGATTAGAGGATATTTGAACGATGCATCGGAAGAATTTGAGAATGAGAGTTGAAATCTGAGAATGAATAATTCTGAGATGATGGGCTACGGTGAATCAATCTGAAAAGACTCTTGAATTGCTCCGGATGGGTGAAAATAATTTCTCACGATCGAAACAAATATGGGGATGGCATGAAGCTAGAACCATGAATCTTCAAGAGAGTGGACCAAGATTTTAGGAGAAATCTCTTCCTCGGTCTTCTGTGTTGAGAAAGATGATGAGAAACACCACCATGAGTTGTTGAGATACTCCGGGAGAATGAAAAACAAAGAGGTTGAGCCAACAATGAAAAATAATTCGAAATCGGTCTTGGAAAACATCTGACTGATGAAATTCATTGTTACGTCAAACTTCGAAAAGAATTTGGGAATGGCTCCGGGAAAATTAGAAGAGTCAGGTAAGATCCTAGGAAAAGACATGTGGGTTAGAGCCCACTCGAAAGAAACATCGTTGAAGGATTGCTTGAAATAGAGATTGCACCGGTAGAATTAAATAGCTTGAATAAGAGAAAAAACCTTGAAGTAACTCGAACGGATTAAGAATGGAAACATGATTCTTCTAAGATATCTTGAGCACTCCGGATAAGAATAGAGAGAGGTGACTAATTAAGAGGTGCACGACATGGAAAAACATTTGAAACGAGGAAAGGGATATGATCAACACCGAAAGCTTGAATTAAATCCACCGGAGAAGAAAAATAACGAAGAATGATGAACTTGAAACTCCTGGCCAACTTAATGATAATTATCAGGTAAGAACATTGATTGAAAAGAATGAAGAGACTTCACATGAATAAAATGGATAGTTGACTGAGAAATCTGAGTCCTTGAAGAAAAGGGTGGGAGGGCGGGAAAAAAACAAAGGCAACTTGGGGCAGATGGAATGGATACCATTGAAAAAACTTAGAATTGATCTCGCAAATGTTGAAATGATCAGATCCACCTGAAGAGAAGCACGCCAGTTGAAAAAGAATTAACATGACGACCTCGATGATCAAGAAGGATTAGTATTCACATAGCAATATGAGAACACCGTTTAGGAAAGGTATGGATTCAACATTTGACTTCGAAGCACTCAAATACCACAAATAAAACAAAATAAAGGATTTGGCTTGCAGAATAAGCCGGAAACAAACATATGATAGATCCCATATCATATCATGTGTCTATTGGAAAGATATCCTACGAGATACTTGAATTCCCACTTATAAACTCCAGAAACTTTCTGGTTATGCAATCTGGTGTTGGGGATACAGGGGAAGCAATATATATCTCACCCCAAACTAACAATTCCTACATCCAAGTTGTATCCATCCATCAACACATAACCAAGAAACCTTCGGAAATCGTGTACCTCAAACTTCGAAAAGCATCCGTTATACGAGCTATGGCAATACTCCCAAACTCCCCAGTAGTGGGTGGCGTCGAGGTTATCTTACCACTAGCTGCATAAAAGAGATTTTTAATGTTGGCGAAACTCAGGTATTCCAGAACTGCAATGATAAAATTATGATGACAACACCTCGGAGCTCAACTCCCCGGGACACTGCCAAAACCCCTAAATGTCAGGAGGCGCCAAGAACAATGTTCTCGTCATAAGAATATCGGAACGATCCCAAGATACCCGCGTGATCCTAAAAAAATTTAGTGAAATTTGAGGCGAGGAAAGACAAAACATCTACGTCAGGAGGCCTCACCAGAGTGACGAAGGGACTAAGGAGTAAAAAGAATCCTACTCTTTGATATATATAATCCTAAGACTCAAAACATTTTTGTTCTAGACTCAACAACGTCAGCGATTCGATCAAGCAGGGGGCTCCTAGGTCGGGGATGGCTCTGATTACCAACTTGTAACGCCCACGATGCGGCTATATCTCCCACGTTTCATAGCACGACTTAGAGGCATAACCGCATTGTGGTTTTGTCGCAAGAAGGGTCATCTTCACACAATCCCATGTAATGAACAAGAAAGTGATAAATAGAGTTGGCTTACAATCGCCACTTCACACAAGTACTTAAATAAATCATACATCATTCAGAGTACACACATAGTTCGACTATGGACTAATCCAAAAGAAAAGAAGATAACCCAACTGCTAGATCCCCGATCGTCCCAACTGGGCTCCACTACTGATCAACGTGAAACGAAACATAGCAACGACCAAGATCTTTGTTGAGCTCCCATCTGAACTCGGTTACGTCACCTGCACTAGTATCATCGGCACATACAACTGTTGTGGTAGTATCTAGTGAGTCACGAGGACTAAGCAATCCCATTACCATGGGTATCATGACTAGCGAAGCTTAATGGCTAACGAAAGGATAAGTGGTGAGGTTGCAGCAGCGTCTAAGCATATATGGTGGCTAACATACGCAAACAAGACGGAGAAGAGAAGCAAACGGAACGGTCGAGAACTTAGAAGTGATCAAGAAGTGATCCTGAAACTACTTACGTTCATACATAACCCAAAACCGTCTTCACTTCCCGGACTCCGCCGAAAAGAGACCATCACGGCTACACACACGATTGATGCATTTTAATTAAGTCAAGTGTCAAGTTCTCTACAACCGGACATTAACAAATTCCCATCTGCCACATAACCGCGGGCACGGCTCTTGAAAGTTTATACCCTGCAAGGGTGTCCCAACTTAGCCCATCACAAGCTCTCACGATCAACGAAGGATATTCCTTCTCCCAGGAAGACCCGATCAGTCTTGGAATCTCGGTTACAAGACATTTCGACAATGGTAAAATAAGAATAGCAAAGCCGCCCGAATGTGCCGACAAATCCCGATAGGAGCTGCACATATCTCGTTCTCAGGGCACACCGGATAAGTCACTCAGAGGAGCACTGGCTCAGGGGGGGTTTAAAATAAAGATGACCCTTGAGTCTGTAGAACCGAAGGGAAAGGTATAGGTGGTAGGTAGGCAAATGTAAAACCAAAGTTGGGCCTTGCTGGAGGAGTTTTATTCAAAGCAAACTGTCAATGGGGTCCCATAAACCACCCAAGCGCGTAAGGAACGCAAAATCAAGGAACATAACACCGCTATGACAGAAACTAGGGCGGCAAGAGTGGAACAAAACACCAGGCATAAGGCCAAGCCTTCCACCCTTTACCAAGTATATAGGTGCATTAATTAAATAAGAGATATTGTGATATCCCAAAATAATCTTGTCCAACATGGAGCAATCTTCAACTTCACCTGCAACTAACAACGCTATAAGAGGGGCTGAGCAAAGCGGTAACATAGCCAAGCAACGGTTTGCTAGGAAGGGTGAAAATGTTAGAGGCTCACAGGGAAATTTGGGAGGCTTGATGAACAAGTGATAGGTAGCGCAGCATAGCGATATAACGAAGCAACTAGCATAGCAATGATAGTAGTGAGATCCAACGTGACGGTCATCTTGCCTGAAATCTCGCTAGGTAGAAGAACGAGCCCATGAAGAAGACAAACGGACGTAGTCGAACGAATCCTCACAACTCCGGAACGAAACCGAAGCTAACGAGAGAAGCAAACCAGAAAGAAGCAAACAACATGGTAAAAACACATGCATAAACATGTCATGATGCACAAACAAGTATGATGCATGTCCGGTTTAATGAGGCATGACATGGCAATATGGACAAATAACACTACAAGTTAAGTGGAGCTCAATATGCAATGAGTTGCATATTGATGAAACACCACATCAATTATTTAGTTCTCTCTCGTTTAGGAACACGACAATATTACATGTTGTTATAAACATCGCAAGAGGTGAAACATAATTAAACTACCTATCTAGGCAAATTTAAGTGAGGTCGGAAACAACAAACAACAATTCCGGAAATCCCCATATGTTATTTAGCAATTTAACGCAAACAACAATTTTAAACATTTTAATTGTTGTTATCATGATGCGGATGACATACGCAAGTTTTATGCAATTTTATGAAAACGTTGACAGGAGCATGTTATGAAGTATTTGTCACCGTGGCGGAACGAAAGGGGTGCCACGGCAACTACAACGGAAATGGTGCCACGGCAACATTCCGATGATCCGACAACTCATTGAGATACCGGTGCAAAAGAGCAAGTGTGCGGATGTGCGGAACATGCAAAAGATGGTGGGGTGATCCCGGTTACCGGGTTCCCACGGGTCGACGGCATGGCAAACAAGGAGGAACCTGCATGAAGCAAATGAGCACGGTGCAAACATACGGTTCATCTCAGACAACATGCATTCGTCCACAAGGCATCGTCTCGCGGTTATACCTTTGAAGCGTGCATTTCGGGGCGGTTCAAAATCATCGAGGGAAGTAGTTGTTCACGGGTCGTAGGGGAAGTAGTTGTACACGTTTCATAGTTGTACACACTCCGTAGATGTTCAGGGTCACGTCAAGGAACTTGACGTCCACGGGGTCTTCGAGGTCGACGGTAGTGGTACTCACGTCGTTGTGGTTCACGTTTTGAAGAGGAACTTGACGAATCCGATTTCCCCGACGGTCAAGAGTAGTGGTACTTGACGCAATCCACGCGAAGGGTGCTGGTTCGGGCAACGGTCTTAACGAAGGTGTACTTGGAGAATCAGGGGGTATGTCTTGGCGTGCATCACACTGTTGACGAACAACGTGTACAGGAGACAGAGAGATCTCTTGCGGTCTTCCGGTCAACGTGAACAAGAGGCCAGATCTGGCGAAGGGAAGGGGAGGCGACCTCGACCCGTGGACCTGGCGTTTGGCTGAATCGAGTCCATGGGGACAAGCGGGCGAGCTGCTGCTGCTGCTGTTCGAGGCAAAGCAGGGCGCTGTTCAGGCGAAGCAGAGGCAGCAGCGGCGGGGCTTGGGGATGGCGACAGAGATTCGAGTGAGGATGGGGTTCTCCGGCGAGGTGGCGATGGGCTTGGGTTGCAGGGGCGCCGAGGCGTTGAGCGATGAGCTGCTGGTGCTCGATGCAGACAGAGGCATCCTAGGTACACGGAGGAGGCCGGGAAGACGGGGATCAGTGCCCGGGTGCGGAGGCGGTGCAGAGGCCGTCGGAGCTTGGCGCGGACCCGAACAGCGAGGCCAGCGCGGGACTTGGATCCGCCAGTGAAAGAGATGAACGGTGCGGCGGGCCTCGGGGGGACCATGGCACTCAGGGAGACCATTGAGCTCATGTTGGTGGCGAAAAATTGAGGCGGCAGCGCTCCTGGCAGAGTACGAAGAGGGGGAAGGCGGGGAATGGAGCAGCCGGCAACGGCTCCGATGGCCAGTGCAGTTGAGGGAGGAGGCGAACAGGGAGGGCGAGGGGATCGGGAAGGACGAGGGGTGGTGGCACTGGTGTTGGGGTCGAGCGAGGAGGGCTACGGGGATGGAGCTGGGCATGGAGAACGAGAAGAGTGGCAGCGCGAGGGAAATAGGAGGGGATCGAGGGAGTTGAGGATCGGGCGCTGGGTGTAGGCTAGGGTTAAGAGGAGGGTTTAGGTGGGCTGGGCTAGCTGCGCAAATGGGCCGGCCTAGATGGACAGACCCAAGAGCTTGGCTGGGCTGGCTCTCTTCTCTCTCCCTCTAATTCTCTTTAACAGAAGAATAAAGGGAAGGGAAGAAAGTCTACGAGGTTTAAAAAAATGTAGGGAACTTAGGTGGAGCTTAGGAAAGAGGATAAAAGAATTATGGGCAAAGTTGGAGACCAAGAATTGAGATATCAAAGGCATTGGGATTTATTTGCAAGTGTGTTATGATGAATTCCAAATAATGGAATTTTATAATAGCTCCAGAAATATTAGGAGGATATGTTATAAAGAGAAATCACCATGTGAATTTCCTCGATTTAAATAGATCAAAAGATCTATGCAATTTATTTAGTTGAGGTTTTAAAAATTAAATGATATGCTGGCATGATGGCATGATGCAATGCAAAAATAAATAGAGCAAGCACAAATAAAAAACACATGGAGGTCATAAAAATATGGAAGTCTTCTGGATCGTCGGTCTTGGGGCGTCACACTTGACATTAGAAAAACTTTAGCAAACAAACTACACGATCTTGTGCTATGCTTAGGATTGGGTCTTGTCCATCACATCATTCTTCTAATGATGTGATCCTGTTATCAATGACATCCAATGTCCATAGTCAAGAAACCATGATCATTTGTTGATCAACGAGCTAGTCAACTAGAGGCTCACTAGGAACATGTTGTGTTCTATGTATTCACACATGTATTACAGTTTCCGGACAATGCAATTATAGCATGAACAGTAGACAATTACTATGAACAAGGAAATATAATAATAACTATTTTATTATTGCCTCTAGGGCATATTTCCAACAGACGACTCTCGGTCCATGGCCTATAGGGCAGACGTTGCTGTGTCTACTGGCGCCCTGTACCAGGCCACGGCTCAACATGGGATCCAGTCCTGCTATGCCGGCAAAATTTGGGGATCGCACCTTCCCCGGAAGATCAAGATCTTCATGCTCCTGGTGATTGCACACAGGCTGAACACGCGGGCAAACCTAGCCCGAAAAAACTGCTCTCCCTCCGACCAATGTGAGCGTTGTGCGGGGCTAGAAGATGGCGATCACCTGTTTGTTGGATGCTCTTTTAGTATCTTTGTCTGGGCTGCTGTTGGCCTGCGGCCGGCACCGGCGAGGGTTGGGCTGATCCTGAATGCGCAGCCACCTCTGAATGTGCCTCTTCCGTCCTGGGGGGCGGGCTGCATGGTGCTACTCTGGCAGATTTGGAAGGCCAAAACCGATCTGGTATTCAACCACAAAAACTGCAATGTGAGCGACGTGCTAATGAGAGCTGTTAGTGATCTTGACCTCTGGTCTTGCCGGTTTAGAGATAGCCACCATAGAGCAGGTCTTGAGCAGGTTTGTTCGTACCTTGCTAGTGCGGTTGCTGCTTGACAGCAGCCCTGCTCTTCTTCTTTCGACACTCCCTCTCTTAATGTAATTGTTCCTTCACGTATGAACATCTGTATCCGGCGCCCCGTCGGCTTTCGAGAGTATAATAACAAGCGGTGGGAAGTTGTCCCCCCGTTCGACTCGGAAACAAAATATGCACTATGAAAAGAGTATCATACGATAGTATCATATGCACTGCATCTTTTTTTTTTGAAAGATCCGGGTTTATCGGCTTCATTGATTTAGAAGAAAGCAATGGGAAGTACATGATTGATCAAGTGACCATGGTTTTAATAGAGCTAGGAATGGCCAAAAACTTGGCCAGCTACATGACCAGTGTGTTTTACCTCGCTACATCTTCCCCGAACGGAGCCTCAATGCATCTAGCTCCTGTTGCCCGCCAGAGCTCCATCCTGTTCTTGATGGCTCGCAGAACGTCCTCCGTTTGAGGCATTTTTCCTTTGAACACACACGCGTTTCTCTCTCTCTAAAGATCCCAAGTGATCAGCAGGAGCATCGACCTTAGCCCCTTTCTGCAGCTTTGAGGCGTTAGATCAGTCAGTCTTTTCCAATGCCTGAGGGAACTGTGATCTTTGTCCCGTGCTTCTTTGAGCACTGCGCAACCAAATCTACACGATGTTGCCTGCCAGACATATCGTGCAAAGGGGCAGTCCCAGAAAAGATGTATTGAGCTTTCCAGATTTTTATTGCAGCAAACGCAAAAATACCCATTGGGCCACCCTCGCCGTTGCAGGCGATCGTTGCACCACAGCTTGTCTTGGTGGAGTAGCCAGGCGAAGATCTTCACCGTGCTTGGCGCCCAAGCCCTCCAAATCGCAGCTTTGGCTCCTGAAGGAGGGGTGTCACTGATCTGAAGATCATAAGCACCCTTCGCCGAGTAGCCTCCTCCTCCTCCTCCTCCACATTTGCAAAAACTGGTGAGGAATCTCTGATGTGTTGCCATGCCGTAGGTCTCACACCCAAGTGTCATTTGTCGGTGCATCCTGAACCATCCTGCTTTTTCTTCTGGTATGCTGAAACAAGGCTGGGAATTCATGTTGCAGCGCCACCGGCCCGATCCAATTGCAAGTCCAGAAAAGCGCTTTTTCCGTTGCCCAAGTGCACAAAGGTGGCAGATGCAAACAGCTTCAGGTCCTCTCTGACACATGGGGCCGGGAAGTTCATCCAGGGCATGTGTAGCTATTGCCAGGAGAGCCATAACCAGCGCAGCCGAAGAGCTGTGCTGAACCGATGGAGGTCCAATAAACCTAGCCCCCCCCCCTTTGCCACCGGAAGACAGACTTTGCCCCAGGCCACCTTGCATTTGGCGCCAGTGACATTCTCATCATGTGCCTAAAGAAACTTCCTCCTTGCTTGGTCCACCTCTTTTAAAATCTTCTTCGGCACCTTGAGTACTGTCATGGCAAACACCGGCAGTGCCGTCAACACGGCACGCACCAGTACCCTTCTACCTGCCATACTCATCATCTTGCTTTTCCATGCAGCCAACCTTGAGCATATCCGGTCAACTATAAATTGGAAATGCATGAGCCTTAGCCTCGTTGGAGAGATTGGCAGCCCCAGGTATGCGGCTGGGAACGTGGACTGCGGCCCCCCAAAATTTTGCAGAACCTCAGATAGCTGGACATCAGCACAGTTAATTGGGATGACTTCAGATTTTGCCTGGTTTAACTTCAGCCCCGTGCCCTCATCGAATCTGCTGAGCAAAAACAACAGCGTGTCCACTTCTTCTTTCACCGGGTTGGCGAAAATAACGGCGTCATCAGTGTATAAGCTAATCCGCATGCTGATCCCACATCCTGGTAGCTGCGCGATCATCTCTTCCTCTGCAGTAGCTTGAAGGGGGTGGTGAAGAGGGTCGATTGCTAGGATGAAAAGCAGCGGGGATAGAGGATCACCCTGCCTAAAACCACAGCCATGAGATATTGATTGGCCCTGTGTTCCGTTGAGCAAGGAGGAGGAGGTGGCAGAAGAGAGTAGAAGAGCTATCCAGTTTCTCCATCTCGGGTGGAAACCCATTTTTTGCTTGAGCTCGAGCAAGTACTCCCATGACACCGAATCAAAAGCCTTTGCTATATCAAGTTTGAAAAAAGCGCCTTTTTCTTCATCCTATGCAGCATCCGGACGCAGCTTTGCATGTACTGATAACTCTCGTGGATGCATTTGCCTTTCTGAAATGCAGTCTGCGCCGGTGAGATGATATTATCCAGGGCCCCGCCAGCCTTGCAGCGAGCACTTTGGAGATTAGCTTTGCAACAGAGTGGATCAAGCTGATGGGTCGATAATGGTTGACCTCCGAAGCTCCATTCTTCTTTGGCAGCAGTGTAATCAGGGCCGTGTTGATCTCTTGAAAAAATTTCCCAGCCACCTGATGAAACTTGTTGAACACTACCATGATGTCATCCTAAATGATGTGCCAGCAGGAGCGAAAGAAATGTCTAGTGAACCCGTCAGGACCAGGAGCCTTTTCCGTTGGGGAGAAAATGATGGCTACCCAAACCTCAACCAAGGAGAATGGCGATTCTAAACCTCGCGGGTCAACAGTGGGAATGGCCAGTCGTTCCCAGTTTATGGTGGTTCTCCTATTCTCTTGCTTGCCCAAAGAACTTTTGAAATGGTCATGGATGATCCTTTCCTTTCCGTCGTGGTCAAACACCTCCAAGCCACCCACCCTGAGGGAGTGAATGAACTTTTTCCTCCTTCTAGCTCTTACTCTTGCGTGGAAAAACTTCGTGTTTGCATCACCGACCTTTAGCCAGGTAATCCGAGAGGGTTGCTGTCGGTCTCAAAACCGACGGATCTCGGGTAGGGGGTCCCGAACTGTGCGTCTAGGCGGATGGTAACAGGAGACAAGGGACACGATGTTTTACCCAGGTTCGGGCCCTCTTGATGGAGGTAAAACCCTATGTCCTGCTTGATTGATATTGATGATGTGGGTATTACAAGAGTAGATCTACCACGAGATCAAGGAGGCTAAACCCTAGAAGCTAGCCTATGATTGTTGTTCATCCTATGGACTAAAACCATCCGGTTTATATAGAAACCGGAGAGGGCTAGGGTTACACAGAGTCGGTTACAATGGTAGGAGATCTACATATCTGTATCGCCAAGCTTGCCTTCCACGCCAAGGAAAGTCCCATCCGGACATGGGACGAAGTCTTCAATCTTGTATCTTCATAGTCTTGCAGTCCGGCCGATGATGATAGTTCGGCTATCCGGGCACCCCCTAGTCCAGGACTCCCTCAGTAGCCCCCGAACCAGGCTTCAATGACGACGAGTCCGGCGTGTATATTGTCTTCGGCGTTTGCAAGGCGGGTTCTCCTCCATATTCCATGTGTTTGCCGAATAGTGTCCGGTTTCCTTATAAATGTTGCGCTCCTTGGCTTCTACGTCCAATAATGCCCCTCTTCCACGTGTCGTATGAATGCGAAAAGCCAGGGTATTTTTATGTTTTACCCCCTAGCTACGCGAGTAAGCTGCCTATAAGAGAGGCGAGGATCCAGATCCGAATCACACCATCCTCCTTCCGCAAGTATTCATCGAAGCGCATCTGTCAAAAATCCATTCCAACATGGACAGTTGACGCGGCTCCTCCTCTCGCGCTCCCAGTCCTCAGCCAGGAGATTGGAGGAGATGTTCAGTCCCGCATAGCGAGTTAGTGACGCTCCAAGCAGAGGGATACCTTCCCCCAGCCTTTATGGTTCCGGTTTGAGCCGGACTGGCCACCTACAAGGGTGGGAAGCAGGCGGAGAGCGTCCCCAATCCCTCCAAAGGAGAGCGGGTATGCTTCGTCCCCTACCCGGATCCAGTTCGGATCGGCCTCCCGGAGTTTAGCAACGCTCCTCTAAAGAAACGCCTGAGTTGGCACCCACGGAGTCCTCAACGGGAAGATGATAGGAGCGTCCAATATCTGATGGGCCGGATAAGGTTACTGGCCCATACCGGATTAACCATGATTGGAGTCATGGCCACATGCATTATGTGAGGGGTGCAGCCGCTCCAATATAGGGGCCACCCCATGTGGGATTTCAACAGGGAGAATGACGCCACCCGTCATGGCCGCAAGGGGCCGGGATCGGCCGCCGATCTGGTGAAGATCCTGTCTGGCTTGTACAAGGGGGAGAAGGAGGACTTCCTCTGCACGAGTCCATTTAATGGATTCTCCATGAATAACCCTCGGAGCTGGGTAAGCGAACGTTTGTATATCCGATCCGTGCTTTCAAAGTCAAGTGTCTTACTTTATGATTTCGACGCAGGAACTGCGCCGGGATGTGGAGGGCATACAAAGCCCGACTCCACAACCCGAGGATCCGGGAAGATCCCTTGATCCGGCCTCCGAAGAGGATCCGGACATAGAGGTGGAGCTGATTGACGGGGTGTTCCACCAACTCAGCATAGACAATGCTCTAGTCGCCATTACGGCAGACTACCCCGGTTTATCTCTGGCTTCCCAGGTGAGTACAACCGAAATCCTGACACCATTACTTTTTTAATGCTTATTCCTGACCACTATATACCAACGGTGCTTCGCAGGAGGTGACTTTACGGCGGGAAGCCGAGCCCGCGGCGACTGACCAACCAGGGTCAGTGCGGCCCAGCAGGCGAAAGAGGAGTGCGGCGCGAATCGAAACGTCGCCGCAAAGGTATGGCGCTCCATTGTCTTTAAGGGAAAGACTCCTGGGAGGTATATTAATGCTCATGATTCTTCCAGGAGAAAGAGCGCTCGTCGGACTATGCCCGGAGAGGTTGCCAACCAAGCCTCCGCCAGCCAGGCTCCAACACCTGGTCCGGAGGGGGAGGCGAGCGCAAGGCGCGAGCCGGATGCTCCTCCAACGAAGGATGCTGACAGGCTGTCTGCCACCAGGTCTGAGGTGGAGAGCGCCATGAATCACAGGTATCGTCGGACAGTTCTTCGTGACGCGTGTTTCTCCCCAGAGGCGTTGAATGCCTTTAATGCGGGAGACGCGCACCTCCGTACTGCTCAAGATGGTTTAACCAGAGCCACGGAGCAGTATGTGAAAGACATACGGGTGAGAAATTTTAATAGTTATATATGCCAGTAGCCCCCGAGACTTAAAATAGTTAAACTAACTGATTTAAGGATCATTTGTTATGCAGGATCTTATGAACAAGAATACCCACCTGTCCTAGGAGCTGCAAGAATGCAAGGCCCAACTTGAGGCCGCACTAGCCGCCGCCGGGGGAGCCACAGAGACCCCCTCTGGTAATACATATTTCGAAAAGATAAGTAGTTTATGAACGGCGTGTGCGTTTAGTCTGACAATAATATTGCAGAGGGTGCCGGACTAGATCCGGACAAGCAACATCTGCTGCGCCAGCTGAAGGCCGGCGAGAAGGTGCTTATGAGGGTGCAGCAGGAGAGGAACAAACTCCAAGATGCCAACACCCAGCTGGGCGAAGAACTAAAAGGTGTTCGGGTCCAGCTGTCTGACTCCGTAAAGGAGAATCGGCGGCTTCGTCGCGACATTTACAGTAAGTGCTTGAGCAAACTCTTTTGAAAATAAGAGTTCGGCGAGGAAGTCGATTGACAGAAATGTGTCTGTAGGTGTGCTCACGGGTCGTCCGGCGGAGGAAATGCCTGGTTCCACGGGTGACCTTCTTCCCGAGCTGCTACAACTACACGAACATGTCCGGCAGGCGATGAGCGGCGTCGTTCAGGCCTTATGGTCGTCCGTCTCCCTACCCGAGGGTCTTGGAGGGCTTGCTGAGAAGCTTCACGGAGTACGGCAGCGCTTCCGTCCTGTGGAAGATATCGGCCTGCCGTCAAGGCGCCAAGGAGGCCTGGGCCATGGTGAAGACGCGGTACACGAAGGCTGATCCAAACCACATGGCCGAGGTCGGACCTGTGGGGCCCGATGGCAAGGAGATCCCTGTGAGCCTGATGTACGGCCAAGTAGAGTTGGCCGCGAAATATTCCCAATGGGACTGTAAATTAGACAGCCTGTTAGATGGGATTGAAGAGGAGTACAATCAGTCAGTTTGACGATGTAATTTAAAATGACATGTAAAATGCCTTCTAGCCGGATTGTAGATTGTTTGTCTTTGTGGACCTTTTCGCTTCAACCTCGGGACCCCAACAGTCCGGAGTGTGTCCGAATACCCTCACAGTTATACAAAAAAACGGGGCATGCATGGAGACCAGGCGTAGGGGTCATAAGTGCTTTATCAGACAAGTGCCCAACTAGCTGTGTTATATTACATGGTTAGTAAGAAACATCTTCCAGGGAGAATAGTTCCGTTAGGGGTTCCTTTCCCTGGGAGGCATGCCCTAAAGTGCATGTCCGGACTGCGAAAAGAGCAGAAAAAGCATCTAGGGGCAGATAAATAAATAAGTAATAAATCATCTTTCAAGTCACCGACCGAATATTCCCTTAAGAACGCTAGCTTTCGGCTTCACCCAGTCTGAGGTACACATCCGGCTGACCCGGCAGTATCGTAGAGGTGCTCCCTTTACCTCCTAGCCGAACAATCGGGAACGTAGGGGTAAGCACAGGAGCCAAGCAACCCAGCTTGGCCAAAACTTAAGTCATATCGATGCATATAATGGTGAGTAAAAGGTACATGCGGAAGTATAACACATGTGTTGGGCATGAAGCCCCTATAAATAAGCTTCTGTTGAAGAAGCCCCCAGGTATAACGAGTGCGAGTAGCACATCAAGTGTGTGTGAACAATGCGCAGATCAGCCCTCAAAGGCTTTTACTAAAAGAGGGAGGAAAGAGGAGGGAAACAAAAGACAGCGAAAAAAATATGAAAGGTGGACGGAGGAAGGAGACGAACTCTGAGTCCGGCGCTAGGCGTAGAATCTTCGGAGACGGGCTGCGTTCCATGGGTTCGGCTCGAGTCAGTTGTCAGATGCGTTGCGTAGACGGTATGCACCGCCTGTAAGGACTTGGTCGATGATGAAGGGACCTTCCCATTTGGGCCTAAGTTTGTCATTTTTCTTGTCTGGCAGGCGTAGAACTAGCTCGCCAACATTGTAAGTTTTGGCCCGTACTTCTCTGCTTTGATATCTTCGAGCCTGCTGCTGATAGAATGCGGAACGGGATTTTGCCATGTCGCGCTCCTCCTCTAAGGCGTCCAAACTGTCCTGCCAATCCAACTCGGCTTCTCTTTCTTCGTACATGCGCACGCGAGGTGAGTCATGAATTATATCGCAGGGCAAAACTGCCTCTGCGCCGTATACCATAAAGAATGGTGTGAATCCGGTAGTGTGGTTTTGCGTGGTCCGCAGCCCCCAGAGTACGGAGTTGAGCTCCTCTACCCAGTGCGTGTTAGATTCCGTGAGGGACCGCACTAATCTGGGTTTAATGCCGCTCATGATTAGACCATTTGCTTGTTCGACTTGACCGTTAGTTTGAGGGTGATAGACTGAAGCGTAGTCGAGCTTGATGCCCATGTTTTTGCACTAGAGTTTAACTTCGTCGGCCATGAAATTCGTGTTGTTATCAGTGATGATGCTGTGGGGGGCGCCAAAACGGTGTACTACCCCGGATATGAAGTCTATCACGGGTCCGGATTCTGCCGTTTTAACTGGCTTGGCCTCTATCCATTTGGTGAATTTGTCCACCATGACCAATAAGTATTTTTGCTTGTGGGTTCCCCCTTTAAGGGGTCCAACCATGTCAAGCCCCCAGACCGCGAACGGCCAAGTGATGGGTATAGTTTTGAGGGTGGTGGGTGGCATGTGGCTTTGATTAGCAAAGAGCTGGCAACCGACGCATCGTTGGACTAAGTCCTGAGCATCTGCCCGGGCTGTCGGCCAATAAAATCCTGTACGGAAGGCCTTGCCTACAAGGGCCCGGGCTGCGGCGTGGTGCCCGCCGAGTCCGGTGTGGATTTCATCCAGGAGATTTCGCCCTTCCTCTTTGGAGATACACCTTTGAAGGACTCCGGTTGTGCTTTTCTTATAAAGTTCTCCCTCATGGACCTTGTAGGCTTTAGATCGCCGAACTATGCAGCGGGCCTCATTTTGGTCTTCGGGAAGTTCCTGCCTAATTAAGTAGGCTAGGAATGGTTCCGTCCATGGGGCAATTACTGCCATTATTTCGTGGGCTGAAGGTGTTATTTCATTGGCTGAGCCACCGATTGTGTCAGAATGTTCCGTGTTGGGTAGTGCTGTTGGTTCCGGGTTGTTATTTCCGGACTCCTCTTCCCATAATACGGATGGCTTAAAGAGCCGCTCCAGGAAGATGTTTGGAGGGACGGCGTCGCGTTTTGCGCTGATGCGTGCCAACACGTCTGCTGCCTGGTTATTATCCCGGGCTACATGGTGGAATTCGAGTCCTTCGAACCGAGCTGACATTTTTAGGATGGCGTTACGGTAGGCTGCCATTTTCAGATCCTTGGCGTCAAAGTCTCCATTTACTTGGGATATTGCGAGGTTTGAATCCCCGCGCACCTCTAGGCATTGAATACCCATGGAGATTGCCATCCAGAGACCATGTAGAAGAGCCTCGTATTCGGCTGTGTTGTTGGAGTCCGTGTACATTATTTGAAGTACGTATTGGACTGTGTCTCCAGTTGGGGACGTCAAGACGACGCCAGCCCCCAAGCCGGCCAACATTTTGGAGCCGTCGAAATGCATGATCCAATTGGAGTATGCGCCGTACTCTTTAGGGAGTTCGGCTTCGGTCCATTCGGTGATGAAGTCAGCCAAAACTTACGACTTTATAGCTCGCCGTGGTTTGTAGGTTATGTCAAATGGTAAGAGCTCAATGGCCCATTTTGCAATCCTGCCCGTCGCGTCGCGGTTGTTTATAATTTTTGAAGAGGGAATTTGTGCCCTTCTGTTTCTCGTTCGACGACGAGTACCGCGCTGACAACTTGATGTGTTGCCGCGATATATAATGACATCGGTTCACCCAGGTTGGGCGCAGCCAAGACCGGATTTGTTGCCAATATGGCCTTAATTTCTTCGAGTCTGGCCGTGGCAGCATCCGTCCATTCGAAGTGTTCGGTGCGCCAGAGGAGGCGATAGAGGGGCAATGCCTTTTCTCCCAAACGGGAGATGAAGCGGCTTAGAGCCGCCACACATCCAGTTAGTTTTTGTATTTGTTTGAGGTCTTTTGGGATATCCAATTGTGACAGAGCTCGGATCTTGGCTGGGTTTGCTTCAATTCCTCTACCGGATACAATGAAGCCCAAGAGCTTTCCGGCTGGTATGCCGAAAACACATTTTTCCGGGTTGAGCTTAATGTCGTATGCTCGGAGGTTGTCGAATATAAGCCTCAAATCGTCTACTAGAGTTTCGATGTGTTTGGTCTTAACGACCACATCGTCTACGTATGCCTCCACTGTTTTGCCTATCTGGGTAGCCAGACATGTCTGAATCATGCGCTGATATGTTACGCCGGCGTTTTTGAGTCCGAAGGGCATTGTGTTGAAGCAGAATGGTCCGTATGGAGTAATGAATGCCGTTGCGGCCTAGTCTGTTTCCACCATCTTGATTTGATGGTATCCGGAGTATGCGTTGAGGAAGCACAATGAATCGTGCCCGGCGGTAGCATCGATGATTTGGTCGATGCGGGGGAGGGGGAAAGGATCCTTTGGACAGGCCTTGTTAAGGTCTTTGAAATCGACACAAAGGCGCCAGGATTTGTCCTTTTTTGGTACCATTACCAGGTTTGCTAGCCAGTCCGGATGTTTTATATCTCTGATGAATCCGGCTTCTAAGAGTTTGGCTAGCTCCTCTCCCATTGCCTGTCTTTTGGGTTCGGAAAATCGCCGAAGAGCCTGTTTGACTGGCTTGAATCCTTTTAGGATATTTAGGCTGTGTTCTGCCAGCCTGCGTGGGATTCCTGGCATATCTGAAGGGTGCCAGGCAAAAATGTCCCAATTTTCCCGAAGGAATTCTCGTAGTGCGGCTTCTACATCAGGGTTTAATTGTGCCCCAATGGAGGCCGTCTTTGTGGGGTCCGTTGGATGGACCTGAAATTTGACTATTTCGTCTGCTGGTTTAAAAGAAGTGGACTTAGATCTCTTATCGAGTATCACATTGTCCCTATTCACCGTGGAGCGCAGCGCAGTGAGTTCCTCTGCCGCTAGGGCTTCGGATAGTGCCTCTAGGGCTAGTGTGGCTGTCTTTTTTTCAGCGCGGAGTGCTATATCTGGATCACTGACAAGAGTGATGATTCCATTGGGCCCGGGCATTTTAAGCTTCATGTACCCATAATGGGGTATAGCTTGGAAAATTGTGAATGCCTCTCGCCCTATTAAGGCGTGATATCCGCTGCCGAACGGGGCCACTTGGAACGTGACCTCCTCGGACCTGTAATTGTCCGGTGAGCCGAACACTACATCTAGTGTGATTTTTCCTGTGCAGCGTACTTCCCGACTAGGGATTATTCCTCTAAAGGTTGTGCTGCTTCGCTCAATGCGGCTCCAGTCTATTTCCATTTTTTGAAGGGTTTCCTCGTAGATGAGGTTTAATCCGCTGCCGCCATCCATGAGTACCTTGGTAAGACAAAAGTTGTCCACTATCGGACTGAGGACCAATACGGCTGGTGCTCGGGCTGCTCGGAATTTAGGTTCGTCGCTGGCATTGAAGGTGATAGCCATGTCGCTCCATGGATTTGTTGTTGCTACTTGGTAGACTTCGGCGAGGCTGCGAATTGTTCGTTTCCGCATATTATTTGATGCGAAAGTCTTGAAGACCGTTAATACCGTACTGGTACTGTTGGGCTGGTTACTCGGGGCTAGAAAACCTTCGCCACTTTTGGCCACCTGCCGTAGTATCTAACATGCTCGAAGGCTATGTGTTGGAGTGGCGCCCTCTGTATTATGGATTTTACAGGGTTCGTTCATCCATCCCTCCAGTACGGTTCCGTGCCCTTTAGGGGTTTTTTTCTTTTTGGTTTTTGACCCAGGTGCTTGAGTATGACGCACCCTTTTATTTAGAACTAGGGTTATGTTCAGGGCCGGATTGTCCCAAAACCTGGTTTCGGTTTTCCAGGCACTCTCCATCGCACAGTATTTTTGTACTATGGTCGCCAGGTCGGCGAAGCGTGTAACTTCGCGACGACTTATGGCGTTCATGATTCCCTTGTCCGTGCAATTGTTGCAGAAAATTGAGATTGCGCTTTCCTCACGGCAGTCCTTTATCCTGTCCATAACCAGGAGGAATCTGGCCCAATAATGATGTACTATTTCATCGGGCTCTTGCCGTATTTGAGATAGATCGCTTATGTTTGGGTGGGCGGGCGGAATTAAATTCGGAACCCCGCCCAATCTGAGGCTCAAAGGCCGAGAAGTTTCCGGATTTGGAAGCTTGGATTGCTGGATGTTATCCAACAAATCTGATCCGATGCCTGACTTTAGGTTCAGTACTTGATTGACGTCCGTCCCTCCGCGGGAATCTGGCATGGAGGGATCGGGAATCCGGACATAACTGGTCTTTAACATAGAAGAAGAGTCGTCGCGTTGTTCCTCTACCACAACAACGTGGTGGGTAGCCTGGGGAGAGTTAATTTCTCTCAGATCGGTTTTAAGCCCAATCTAATCATAGTCTGTAGCGACTACCAGGGCGGCGATGCGAACCAAGAGCTCATTTACGGAGGAGAGCTCCATCAGATCTAGCTGCTCGGCGAATTCCGAGTTGACGTGAAGATTGCTTTTGATGACCTGAGAGGTCATTGTCGGAGCGGTGGCCGAACAGGCGGTCATAAGAAAACCACCTAGTCGGATAGTTTGGCTGATGGCCAAAGCTCCCTTGGTGACGACGCCGTCTTTAAAGATGGGAAAAGGCATCCTTCCTGATTGCGACGGCACAGAGGAACTCTCAATGAAAGCACCAATGTCGGTGTCAAAACCGGCGGATCTCGGGTAGGGGGTCCCGAACTGTGCGTCTAGGCGGATGGTAACAGGAGACAAGGGACATGATGTTTTACCCAGGTTCGGGCCCTCTTGATGGAGGTAAAACCCTACGTCCTGCTTGATTGATATTGATGATGTGGGTATTACAAGAGTAGATCTACCACAAGATCAAGGAGGCTAAACCCTAGAAGCTAGCCTATGGTATGATTGTTGTTCGTCCTATGGACTAAAACCATCCGGTTTATATAGACACCGGAGAGGGCTAGGGTTACACAGAGTCGGTTACAATGGTAGGAGATCTACATATCCGTATCGCCAAGCTTGCCTTCCACGCCAAGGAAAGTCCCATCTGGACACGGGACGAAGTCTTCAATCTTGTATCTTCATAGTCTTGGAGTCCGGCCGATGATGATAGTTCGGCTATCAAGACACCCCCTAGTCCAGGACTCCCTCACTTGCCTTCTTCTTTCCCTCTCAATGGCTGCTAATCCGAGCACTTTCATCTTGAGCTGCTTTCTCAGATGCAATTCAGCAGGCGTGAGCTCTCTGCTTTCCTGCGCCACATCAAACAACCGAATGACTTCATTTGCAATGTGCAGCTGCATCTTTCCTTTGCCAAAAGTGCCTTGCTCCATATCCTCAGGTCGGTCGCTGTTCTGTCAAGATTCTTCTTGATTCTGACGAAAGGGCAGTCATGCTGAACCGGTCTCTGTCAGGCTCTAGTGACCGTTTGGAAGAAATGAGGGAAGCGAGGCCAGAAGCTTTCAAATCTGAACCTAGCGCTACGAGGAGGTGCATCCGCGGCAGCTAGAACCAGCGGGCAGTGATCTGAGAAGGAAGTTGATGCAGCGACCAGCATGTGGTTCGTGTGTGATTCTTCCCAGCGCGCGTTGCTGAAAACCTTGTCGATGCTACACATGGTAGGCCTATCTCTTTCATTGCTCCAAGTAAAACGCCGGGTTTTGCACTTGGTTTCCTTGAGTCGTGCTAAATCCATGGCCCGACGAAACTTCCCGATCATCCTCCTGTTTATGTTTGAGTTGCTCTTGTCTCGCGCTTGATATATCATGTTGAAATCACCGTTGATCATCCACGGCTCACCTGCGGGAGGGGCGGCAGCGGCTATCTCCGATAAGAAGTTTTCTTTTTGTGCATCCTCAATTGGGCCGTAGACCGTGGTCATCCAAAAGTCTTTCCCTAAGATCCTTTCGTGTACCCTAGCCGTGATGGAGAATCTACCCAGGTAGTGCGAAACTACGTCGACTACATCCTTATCCCAAAAAATCGCAGCGCCCCCTCTTGTCCCGATCGCCGGCAGCACCACACACCCCTACAATCTGGTACCTCCTATCTCACTAGCTACTGCTGTCATCCAAGCGTCGATCTTAGTTTCCTATAAACAAAGCACTGCTACCCTATGGGAGGAGGCTACGTCGCTGACGATCATGCGTTTTGCCGGGCAGTTCAAACCTCTAACATTCCAGGTCATGAAGGTTAGATTTTCATCATCCATCGAAAAACCTGAAGTTGCTCCGCGAACTGAACCATCTACTAAGAAGAGACACCATACAACGAAACCAGGGTGACGACGGCCACCAGTAGTCCCAAAAGCTCGTCGTCGTCGAGCCGTCCATAACATCGAAGAACTAATCATAGAAACTAAACCTAACTCGAACTGGTTTAAGACCAGCCGCTGGCATAGACTAGCTACTACTAAAACTACCAACATGATCAGCCTTGCATGCTCTCCTCTGCTTCGGCGATTCCTGCCATGCCCGCAGCGATCTTGAGGGCACCCTGATCGAGCCTCGTGAGCTTAGCGATCGCAGCAATGTCGCCGTCGGATAGAGGCTCCTGGAAACGCATCATGATCTGTGCTGCAGCTTTTTCAGTCATCTTGTCCTTCGGGTCGAGCTCTCCCAGCTCCTGAACGAGGCGCAGCACCGCCCTTTGCGCCACAGGGGTGGAGATGCCCGCAGCCGCTTGCCGAGCGCTGCGGCGAGATGGGGCGGAGATGGCCCTAGACTTGGGCGGGGCGGAGTGGCGAGGGCGAGGAGGCTGGCTGGAGATGATCGGGGGTGGCACCGCGGCGAACAGCTCCTTAACATGCGCTCTGCTGTCGATGCGCATGGCGCCCACCTGGGGGGTGACCGCGTCCATCTGGAAGCCCATCGTCACCGCTGCAGGGGAGGCGATGCAGGGCAGCAGGCCACCATCTTCAAAAGCCAGCGGGGTGACCAGAGCTTCCTGGATGGTGCTCTCCATCTCCAACTGCATGCAGTCTGTGCGCGGGGGTGGAGACTGGGCACGCCTGTTGTCGGAGAAGGAGAAGAACTGGGCCACCGGATCCGACTCTGCCGCAGGAGGAGGAGGGGGAGCTGAGCGGAGGGGGAGCGGCGGCATTGCGCGCAGAACTTGAGCACCTGCGGCCTTGACGCCCGCTTGACGGCCACGCCGGTCCGCCCCGTGGCGACGCCCGGCCAGAGACCTACTGCGGCGCCGATGCGCCTCCCTGACGACATCCTCGTCGCAGCTCCTAGCGTGGCAGCCGCGTCCCAGTAGGCGGTCCCTCCAGGAGCGGTTGGCCCCAGCGCTGCCGCTTCCACAGTCCTCGTCGCGGTCACGGGCACCACCACCGAGCACAGGGCCGCAGGCCGCAGCCCCGATGCACGGTGCCCGGCTGCGAGCCTTGCCTTGCCCATCTTCGACGTGCGCCACCCAGGTGCCAGGCTCGTAGCGCAGGAGGGGGCGGTCGTCGTCTTCGTCCGAGGAGGGAAGCCCGCTCTAGCCGGAGTGCGAAGAGCGTGGCGAGAGGGGGGTCCAGTCCTCCAGCAGGTCGACGTGGATCAGGAGATCGTAGCGCCGAATGCCCGGCAGCGGGGGGACGCGGCGATCAGCGGGGGCGAGGCCGACGATCTTGTCCACCCGGCCCGCGCCCCACTTGAGCACCCAGAGCGCGCGCTTGGTGGGGATGTGGGCAACATCCCACACCCAGAGCCAGAACGTGAAAGTCTTGGTGTGCCCTCTCTCCATGGTGCGCGAGTCCAGCCGGTCGACGCGGCCGATGTCACCGAGGGCCTCCTCCGCGCCCAGCAGCGACCAGAACTGCATGGGCAGATCCTCCACAACGACGCGAATGTGGTGGTGAAACTTGAGGAGCGTGGCGTGGTCGTCTTCATTCCAAGCCCTGATGAAGTACTTGCACCCCTCCACCTTGATGACGCCCCGGCGCACGGCGTTGTCCCGGTGCGTGGGGAGGTCGAAATGGACTAGAAAAGCTTCTGGCTGGTGGGCGGTGACGCGAAGCAGGTGCGGAGGGGTGGAGAGCTGCTCGAGGATGACCCTGCCCACCGCGGCGGGGCTGGTGGAGTGCGAGCGGTCCGCGGCGGTGAGGGTGACCTCGTGCTGGCGCAACACATGCTCCTCGATCTCCAACGCCGGGGAAGCCATGATGATCTTGCTGCTCTCCCGCGGCCTCCTGGTCGGGTCACAGAGGACGAGGCTTGCCATGGGAACGGGGGGAGGCGCGGGCGGGAAGACGACGCGGCCGTGGACCGGAGCGTTTGACGCAGATGGGAAGACTAGGCGAGCACGGGCAGCCCCTCCCAGGCCGCCGTTTCTTGGGTTTTGAGGGCACTGAAGGAAATATGCCCTAGAGGCAATAATAAAGTTATTATTTATTTCCTCATATCATGATAAATGTTTATTATTCATGCTAGAATTGTATTAACCGGAAACATGATACATGTGTGAATACATAGACAAACATATAGTCACTAGTATGCCTCTACTTGACTAGCTCATTAATCAAAGATGGTTATGTTTCCTAACCATTGACATGTGTTGTCATTTGATTAATGGGATCACATCATTAGGAGAATGAGGTGATTGACATGACCCATCCCGTTAGCTTAGCACTTGATCGTTTAGTATTCTGCTATTGCTTCCTTCATGACTTATACATGTTCCTGTAACTATGAGAATTGTGTAACTCCCGTTTACCGGAGGAACACTTTGGGTACTACCAAACGTCACAACGTAACTGGGTGATTATAAAGGAGTACTACAGGTGTCTCCGAAGGTACATGTTGAGTTAGCATAATTCGAGATTAGGTTTTGTCACTCCGATTGTCGGAGAGGTATCTCTGGGCCCTCTCGGCAATACTCATCACCTAAGCCTTGCAAGCATGTAACTAATGAGTTAGTTATAAGATGAAGTATTACAGAACGAGTAAAGAGACTTGTCGATAACGAGATTGAACTAGGTATTGGATACCGACGATCGAATCTCGGACAAGTAACATACCGATGACAAAGGGAACAACGTATGTTGTTATGCGGTTTGACCGATAAAGATCTTCGTAGAATATGTGGGAACCAATATGGGCATCCAGGTCCCGCTATTGGTTATTGACCAGAGATGTGTCTCAGTCATGTCTACATCGTTCTCGAACCGTAGGGTCCGCACGCTTAAGGTTTCGATGACAGTTATATTATGAGTTTATGTATTTTGATGTACCGAAGGTTGTTCGGAGTCCCGGATATGATTACGGACATGACGAGGAGTCTCGAAATGGTCGAGACATAAAGATTGATATATTGGACGGATATATTTGGACACCGGAAAGGTTCCGGAGAAGTTTGGAGCCCCGGGAGGTTACCGGAACCCCCCGGGAGGTATATGGGCCTTATTGGGCCCATGTAGGAGGAAGAGAGAAGGAGCAAGGGAAGGGGGCGCGCCCCCCCAAGCCCAATCCGAATTGGGGAGGGGGGCCGGCCCCCCCTTTCCTTTCTCCTTCCCCCTCTTCCTATTACTACTACTAGTACTACTTCCTAATACTAGTACTCTTTCCTTCCCCATCCAAATAAGATAAGGAAAAGAGAGGGAAACCTACTTGGAGTAGGTTTCCCCCTCCTCATGGCGCGCCCCCCCTAGGGCCGGCCACCTCCTCCCTCCCTCCTTTATATACGGGGGTAGGGGGGCACCCTAGAACACACAAGTTGATCATTGATCGTTCCTTAGCCGTGTGCGGTGCCCCCCTCCACGATATTACACCTCGGTCATATTGTAGCGGTGCTTAGGCGAAGCCCTGCAACAGGAGAACATCAAGATCGTCACCACGCCGTCGTGCTGACGGAACTCCCCCTCGGCGCCTCTGCTGGATCGGAGATCGAGGGTGCGTCATCGAGCTGTACGCGTGTCAAGAACTCGGAGGTGCCGGAGTAACGGTACTTGGATCGGTTGAACCGGAGGACGTACGACTACTTCCTCTACGTTGCGTCAACGCTTCCGCTTCGGTCTACGAGGGTACGTAGACAACACTCTCCCCTCGTTGCTATATCATCACCATGATCTTGCGTGTGCGTAGGAATTTTTTTGAAATTACTACGTTCCCCAACAGTGGCATCCGAGCCTAGGTTTTATGTGTTGATGTTATATGCACGAGTAGAACACAAGTAAGTTGTGGACGATATAAGTCATACTGCCTACCAGCATGTCATACTTTGGTTCAGCGGTATTGTGAGATGAAGCGGCCCGGACCGACATTACGCGTACGCTTACGCGAGACTGGTTTCACCGTTACGAGCACTCGTGCTTAAAGGTGGCTGGCGGGTGTCTGTCTCTCTCACTTTAGTTGAACCGAGTGTGGCTACGCCCGGTCCTTGTGAAGGTTAAAACGGAGTCTATTTGACAAACTATCGTTGTGGTTTTGATGCGTAGGTGAGATTGGTTCTTGCTTAAGCCCGTAGCAGCCACGTAAAATTTGCAACAACAAAGTAGAGGACGTCTAACTTGTTTTTGCAGGGCATGTTGTGATGTGATATGGCCAAGACATGATGCTATATTTTATTGTATGAGATGATCATGTTTTGTAACCGAAGTTATCGGCAACTGGCAGGAGCCATATGGTTGTCGCTTTATTGTATGAAATGCAAACGCCCTGTAATTGCTTTACTTTATCACTAAGCGGTAGCGATAGTCGTAGAAGCAATAGATGGCGTAACGACAACGATGCTACGATGGAGATCAAGGTGTCACGCCGGTGACGATGGTGATCACGACGGTGCTTCGAAGATGGAGATCACAAGCACAAGATGATGATGGCCATATCATATCACTTATATTGATTGCATGTGATGTTTATCCTTTATGCATCTTATCTTGCTTTGATTGACGGTAGCATTTTAAGATGATCTCTCACTAATTATCAAGAAGTGTTCTCCCTGAGTATGCACCGTTGCGAAAGTTCTTCGTGCTGAGACACCACGTGATGATCGGGTGTGATAGGCTCTACGTTCAAATACAACGGGTGCAAAACAGTTGCACACGCGGAATACTCAGGTTATACTTGACGAGCCTAGCATATACAGATATGGCCTCGGAACACGGGGACCGAAAGGTCGAGCGTGAATCATATAGTAGATATGATCAACATAGAGATGTTCACCATTGAAACTACTCCATCTCACGTGATGATCGGACATGGTTTAGTTGATTTGGATCACGTAATCACTTAGATGACTAGAGAGATGTCTGTCTAAGTGGGAGTTCTTTAGTAATATGATTAATTGAACTTAAATTTATCATGAACTTAGTACCTGATAGTATTTTGCTTGTCTATGTTTGTTTGTAGATAGATGGCTCGTGCTGTTGTTCCGTTGAATTTTAATGCGTTCCTTGAGAAAACAAAATTGAAAGATGATGGTAGCAATTACACGGACTGGGTCCGTAACCTGAGGATTATCCTCATTGCTGCACAGAAGAGTTACGTCCTGGAAGCACCGCTGGGTGCCAGGCCTGCTGCTGATGCAACTGACGACGTTAAGAACGTCTGGCAGAGCAAAGCTGATGACTACTCTATAGTTCAGTGTGCCATGCTTTACGGCTTAGAACCGGGTCTTCAACGACGTTTTGAACGTCATGGGGCATATGAGATGTTCCAGGAGTTGAAGTTAATATTTCAAGCAAATGCCCGGATTGAGAGATATGAAGTCTCCAATAAGTTCTACAGCTGCAAGATGGAGGAGAACAGTTCTGTCAGTGAGCATATACTCAAAATGTCTGGGTATAATAATCACTTGATTCAACTGGGAGTTAATCTTCCGGATGATAGCGTCATTGACAGAATTCTCCAATCACTGCCACCAAGCTACAAGAGCTTTGTGATGAACTATAATATGCAAGGGATGAACAAGACTATTCCCGAGCTCTTCGCGATGCTGAAAGCCGCGGAGGTAGAAATCAAAAAGGAGCATCAAGTGTTGATGGTCAACAAGACCACTGGTTTCAAGAAAAGGGGCAAAGGGAAGAAGAAGGGGAACTTCAAAAGGAACGGCAAACAAGTTGCTGCTCAAGTGAAGAAACCCAAGTCTGGACCTAAGCCTGAAACTGAGTGCTTCTACTGCAAGCAGACTGGACACTGGAAGCGGAACTGCCCCAAGTATTTGGCGGATAAGAAGGATGGCAAAGTGAACAAAGGTATATGTGATATACATGTTATTGATGTGTACCTTACTAATGCTCGCAGTAGCACCTGGGTATTTGATACTGGTTCTGTTGCTAACATTTGCAACTCGAAACAGGGACTACGGATTAAGCGAAGATTAGCTAAGGACGAGGTGACGATGCGCGTGGGAAATGGTTCCAAAGTCGATGTGATCGCGGTCGGCACGCTACCTCTACATCTACCATCGGGATTAGTTTTAGACCTGAATAATTGTTATTTGGTGCCTGCGTTGAGCATGAACATTATATCTGGATCTTGTTTGATGCGAGACGGTTATTCATTTAAATCAGAGAATAATGGTTGTTCTATTTATATGAGTAATATCTTTTATGGTCATGCACCCTTGAAGAGTGGTCTATTTTTATTAAATCTCGATAGTAGTGATACACATATTCATAATGTTGAAGCCAAAAGATGCAGAGTTGATAATGATAGTGCAACATATTTGTGGCACTGCCGTTTAGGTCATATCGGTGTAAAACGCATGAAGAAACTCCATACTGATGGACTTCTGGAATCACTTGATTATGAATCACTTGGTACTTGCGAACCGTGCCTCATGGGCAAGATGACCAAAACACCGTTCTCCGGATCTATGGAGAGAGCAACAGATTTGTTGGAAATCATACATACAGATGTATGTGGTCCGATGAATGTTGAGGCTCGTGGCGGATATCGTTATTTCCTCACCTTCACAGATGATTTGAGCAGATATGGGTATATCTACTTGATGAAGCACAAGTCTGAAACATTTGAAAAGTTCAAAGAATTTCAGAGTGAAGTAGAAAATCATCGTAACAAGAAAATAAAGTTTCTACGATCTGATCGTGGAGGAGAATATTTGAGTTACGAGTTTGGTTTACATTTGAAACAATGTGGAATAGTTTCGCAACTCACGCCACCTGGAACACCACAGCGAAATGGTGTGTCCGAACGTCGTAATCGTACTTTACTTGATATGGTGCGATCTATGATGTCTCTTACCGATTTACCGCTATCGTTTTGGGGTTATGCTTTAGAGACGGCCGCATTCACGTTAAATAGGGCACCATCAAAATCCGTTGAGACGACGCCTTATGAACTGTGGTTTGGCAAGAAACCAAAGTTGTCGTTTCTCAAAGTTTGGGGCTGCGATGCTTATGTGAAGAAACTTCAACCAGATAAGCTCGAACCCAAATCGGAGAAATGTGTCTTCATAGGATACCCAAAGGAGACAATTGGGTACACCTTCTATCACAGATCTGAAGGCAAGATTTTCGTTGCTAAAATCGGATCCTTTCTAGAGAAGGAGTTTCTCTCGAAAGAAGTGAGTGGGAGGAAAATAGAACTTGATGAGATAACTGTATCTACTCCCTTATTGGAAAGTAGTTCATCACAAGAACCGGTTCCTGTGACAACTACACCAATTAGTGAGGAAGCTAATGATATTGATCATGAAACTTCAGATCAAGTTTCTACTGAACCTCGTAGGTCTACCAGAGTAAGATCCGCACCAGAGTGGTACGGAAATCCTATTCTGGAAGTCATGTTACTAGACCATGATGAACCTACGAACTATGAGGAAGCGATGATGAGCCCAGATTCCGCAAAATGGCTAGAGGCCATGAAATCTGAGATAGGATCCATGTATGAAAACAAAGTATGGACTTTGGTTGACTTGCCCGATGATCGGCAAGCCATTGAGAATAAATGGATCTTTAAGAAGAAGACTGACGCTGATGGTAATGTTACTGTCTACAAAGCTCGACTTGTTGCAAAAGGTTTTCGACAAGTTCAAGGGGTTGACTACGATGAGACTTTCTCACCCGTAGCGATGCTTAAGTCTGTCCGAATCATGTTGGCTATTGCTGCATTTCATGATTATGAAATTTGGCAAATGGATGTCAAGACTGCATTCTTGAATGGATTTCTAGAAGAAGAGTTGTATATGATGCAACCTGAAGGTTTTGTTGATCCAAAAGGTGCTGACAAAGTGTGCAAGCTCCAACGTTCCATTTATGGACTGGTGCAAGCATCTCGGAGTTGGAATAAACGTTTTGATAGTGTGATCAAAGCATATGGTTTTATACAGACTTTTGGAGAAGCCTGTATTTACAAGAAAGTGAGTGGGAGCTCTGTAGCATTTCTAGTTTTATATGTTGATGACATATTATTAATTGGAAATGATATAGAATTTCTGGATAGCATAAAGGGATACTTGAATAAAAGTTTTTCTATGAAAGACCTCGGTGAAGCTGCTTACATATTGGGCATCAAGATCTATAGAGATAGATCAAGACGCTTAATAGGACTTTCACAAAGTACATACCTTGACAAAATTTTGAAAAAGTTCAAAATGGATCAGGCAAAGAAAGGATTCTTGCCTGTGCTACAAGGTGTGAAGTTGAGTCAAACTCAATGCCCGACCACAGCAGAAGATAGAGAGAAAATGAAAGATGTTCCCTATGCTTCAGCCATAGGCTCTATCATGTATGCAATGCTGTGTACCAGACCTGACGTATGCTTAGCAATAAGCTTGGCAGGTAGGTACCAAAGTAATCCAGGAGTGGATCACTGGACAGCGGTCAAGAACATCCTGAAATACCTGAAAAGGACTAAAGATATGTTTCTCGTATATGGAGGTGACAAAGAGCTAGTCGTAAATGGTTACGTCGATGCAAGCTTTAACACTGATCCGGACGATTCTAAATCGCAGACCGGATACGTGTTTTTATTAAACGGTGGAGCTGTAAGTTGGTGCAGTTCTAAACAAAGCGTCGTGGCAGCATCTACATGTGAAGCGGAGTACATAGCTGCTTCTGAAGCAGCAAATGAAGGAGTCTATATGAAGGAGTTCATTTCCGATCTAGGTGTCATACCTAGTGCATCGGGACCAATGAAGATCTTCTGTGACAATACTGGTGCAATTGCCTTGGCAAAGGAATCCAGATTTCACAAGAGGACCAAGAACATCAAGAGACGCTTCAATTCCATTCGGGACCAAGTCCAAGTGGGAGACATAGAGATTTGCAAGATACATACGGATCTGAATGTTGCAGACCCGTTGACTAAGCCTCTCTCACGAGCAAAACATGATCAGCACCAAGACTCCATGGGTGTTAGAATCATTACCATGTAATCTAGATTATTGACTCTAGTGCAAGTGAGAGACTTAAGGAAATATGCCCTAGAGGCAATAATAAAGTTATTATTTATTTCCTCATATCATGATAAATGTTTATTATTCATGCTAGAATTGTATTAACCGGAAACATGATACATGTGTGAATACATAGACAAACATATAGTCACTAGTATGCCTCTACTTGACTAGCTCATTAATCAAAGATGGTTATGTTTCCTAACCATTGACATGTGTTGTCATTTGATTAATGGGATCACATCATTAGGAGAATGAGGTGATTGACATGACCCATCCCGTTAGCTTAGCACTTGATCGTTTAGTATTCTGCTATTGCTTCCTTCATGACTTATACATGTTCCTGTAACTATGAGAATTGTGTAACTCCCGTTTACCGGAGGAACACTTTGGGTACTACCAAACGTCACAACATAACTGGGTGATTATAAATGAGTACTACAGGTGTCTCCGAAGGTACATGTTGAGTTAGCATAATTCGAGATTAGGTTTTGTCACTCCGATTGTCGGAGAGGTATCTCTGGGCCCTCTCGGCAATACTCATCACCTAAGCCTTGCAAGCATGTAACTAATGAGTTAGTTATAAGATGAAGTATTACAGAACTAGTAAAGAGACTTGTCGATAACGAGATTGAACTAGGTATTGGATACGGACGATCGAATCTCGGACAAGTAACATACCGATGACAAAGGGAACAACGTATGTTGTTATGCGGTTTGATCGATAAAGATATTCGTAGAATATCTGGGAACCAATATGGGCATCCAGGTCCCGCTATTGGTTATTGACCAGAGATGTTTCTCAGTCATGTCTACATTGTTCTCGAACCGTAGGGTCCGCACGCTTAAGGTTTCGATGACAGTTATATTATGAGTTTATGTATTTTGATGTACCGAAGGTTGTTCGGAGTCCCGGATATGATTACGGACATGACGAGGAGTCTCGAAATGGTCGAGACATAAAGATTGATATATTGGACGGATATATTTGGACACCGGAAAGGTTCCGGAGAAGTTTGGAGCCCCGGGAGGTTACCGGAACCCCCCGGGAGGTATATGGGCCTTATTGGGCCCATGTAGGAGGAAGAGAGAAGGAGCAAGGGAAGGGGGTGCGCCCCCCCAAGCCCAATCCAAATTGGGGAGGGGGGCCGGCCCCCCCTTTCCTTTCTCCTTCTACTAGTACTACTACTAGTAGTACTACTTCCTATTACTACTACTAGTACTACTTCCTAATACTAGTACTCTTTCCTTCCCCATCCAAATAAGATAAGGAAAAGAGAGGGAAACCTACTTGGAGTAGGTTTCCCCCTCCTCATGGCGCGCCCCCCTAGGGCCGGCCACCTCCTCCCTCCCTCCTTTATATACGGGGGTAGGGGGGCACCCTAGAACACACAAGTTGATCATTGATCGTTCCTTAGCCGTGTGCGGTGCCCCCCTCCACGATATTACACCTCGGACATATTGTAGCGGTGCTTAGGCGAAGCCCTGCAATAGGAGAACATCAAGATCGTCACCACACCGTCGTGCTGACGGAACTCCCCCTCGGCGCCTCTGCTGGATCGGAGATCGAGGGTGCGTCATCGAGTTGTACGCGTGTCAAGAACTCGGAGGTGCCGGAGTAACGGTACTTGGATCGGTTGAACCGGAGGACGTACGACTACTTCCTCTACGTTGCGTCAACGCTTCTGCTTCGGTCTACGAGGGTACGTAGACAACACTCTCCCCTCGTTGCTATATCATCACCATGATCTTGCGTGTGCGTAGGAAATTTTTTGAAATTACTACGTTCCTCAACAGGCACTCCTTGCCAAAGTGGCCTGCGCGCTTGCAAATGATGCAGTGGAGGGGATCCCGGCAATCTATACGGCGATGGCGCTTGCTGAGGCAACGGAAACATTTACCTTTGAACTTACTTAAGAAAGCCTCCTTCCTCGCATCCGCATTGAAGGATCTGTGGCAGTCTGAGCGCTGGATCGGAGCTTGCCCGCCTCGATCCACCGGGCGGGGGCCTGCCATCCCCATCTTCCGGGACCTGACCACCGTCCATCCCCCCCCCCATCGGGCTTGCCTGGCTCGAAGAGGAAAGAATGGCCGGTGAGGAGGGAAGAACGACCACGGACTTAAGGCGCGCCTGGCCCCCAAAAGGAGAGGCCCCCAGATCCGAAGGTCCGAGCCGCGCCCCGGCCCTTGAAGACTCGCCGCGCTGCAAGATTCGCGGCGTCATGGCCGGATCCGACGCAGCAGTCGTCGAGGCCACGGACCGAGGGGAGGAGAGCTGGGAATGGCCACCGGATCGAAGCGCGGCTCCAGCGGGCGATGGGGGGCTCCGACGGGCCTGCGCGGGGAAGCGGGAGGCGCAGCTGGCCGCCATAATGGCCGGGATTTGGTGGCCGCCGCGGCCGGAGCGGCCTGCGGCGCGGGTAGGGGAGAGGGGAGAGGAAAGGAGAGGCTCACTCGTGCTAATTTGTGTGTGAGACTATGGTCCACCAAGACCAAAGTAAGATTGTATCGCGGAGATTTTTTTTTTTGTTACTTTGTCCAGCTTTCGCCTTCATTTTGCCATGTCCGCCCGTAGATAAATCACGCCCAACCATATAGCCTAAGGTGATCAACTAGAGTATTTTTTTTAATGGGAGGAATTACCAAGTGTCTATCACACTCAGCTGAAGAATTTCTTAGCTCTCAGTCCACAAACAAGCCTGTGAACTCCACCTGATAAGTTATTAGGTGAGGCTAATCTAGACAATTACACAAATTAAAATAAATAAACGAATAATTTTGTTCTCATGAAAAGATAAATAGTTTGTGCTCATGTGAAAATGAAACCACGCATGAATGTGTAGCACATTAAAATGGTAATCTATATTTCGGAAAATTAATCTGTTAGCAATTATGAGAAAGGAAATTCATCTGTACTGATATACAATTTAGGGGTAAAAATAGCACGGACACTTGCTTTAGACAGTATTTCTTTACAGATGGAGTACTCATTGTATAGTATCTATACATAGTCCTATAAAAGACTTAATTGGGACGTGCATTAGGGTCAGCCAAGCCCGCTGGATGTAGTTTTGGTCCGTTCGGCTATCTGAGTTGCACCGGAATCTTGACACACATGAACCTTAAAGCACCTTTGAGCCTGGCTCTGGAGAAACGCTCGAATCAGACGTTTCTCGATAGCCAAACCCGAGCGATGCAACTCGAAGCACGTGAGAGTAGGCGGTTGCACGAGCGAGACGACAAGTTGTTTCCCGAAGCGTCGTGATAACTCGCATCACCCTTCTATCACCGCTCACTCTCCCCACTTTCCACCCTCACACCAGTGGCATCAAGCACAAGATCTAGACCGCTAGCAACGGAGCGAAGATTTGGACGTCGAGCACCGGATTCATAACTGCACCGGCAGGCATTCGTCAATGATGGTAAGCCCTTTTGACCCGAGTGGCATAGATTTATACCATGCCCGCATTCAATATACGCTTTTGCGTACTTGATTTAGGCATCAAATGTACCTCTCAACTTCAATGTGGGACTTAATTTAGGCATATCCGATTAGAGATTTCAGACGTTCAAACGGGATTGAGTAGGATTTCACTAGGGGGGGGGGTTAAATGGAGCTTACATTCATTCAAATCCAACCAAACAAGCAATAGATTCACCATCTCCACCACTTACTCAGCATTGTCAGCATCCTCATTTCCATTGCTTCAGCATTGCCAGCATCCACCATCTAACTCTCTGACCTGTATCAGCCGACTCGGGCTCGTCTATCGCCCACAACAGTATGTCCACTAAATATAGAGGCTTTGGTTGTGTCATACCTCCTGTTCATATGTGTATTGCATTTTGTCCCTTTATTTATACCTGTTGTTCATATGTTCGATGCAGATCGATCAGGTTGCTTCGAGGAACTCCTCAAAGGGAGAGGTAGTTGTGGCCGGCAAGAAGGGCAAGGCGGTGGTGGACCTCGGCATCGCCCCCAATAAGCCGAAGAACTACAACCATTTCCATAAGGACGTCGGTCCAAGCCACTTCTGCAAGGTCATCCTTGCACCCAAGCTGAAGTGCCTGCCGATGCCAGCCGAGTTCACCAAGCACTTAACCACCGCCCCAAAGGAATTCATGCTGAGGACAAACATCGGTTGCGCCTGGAGTGTGACGATCTGGACAATCACCGACACGTTCACCATTGATAAGGGTGTCCTCCCTCACCGTTGCTCACAAGGTCAGGATTGGGTACCTCGTCGCCTTCAAGGTGGTGACTCCCGTCACCCTGAAGATGATCGTCTTCAAAGACGACAACGTCGAGGTGGTGGCCAAGCGCAAGAGGCACGAGGGGGCCTTTGCCATGAATCTCTAGGCACCTTTAAGGTTTTTGCATAGGATGTTTAAGACTTCGCTGAAACTGTTTGTCATTTAACTACATATGAGCATGTGTTTAGGATACCGGTTTACGGTTATATGCTATGCATGTTTGTCTACGTTGTGCCTATTTGTGTACTTTAACCTTGTCACTCCAACAATAGATTATCAGAACATATTTGTTGCATGTAATCAAACACCCACACTCTACATCTTCCTAAAACAGCCTGACACCATGCATGTGATTCTACTCGGCCTAGGGACGATGCAGGCAAACAAAATATGTGCAAAACATGGATTTTAGCACTAAGGGCTAGTTCTTTTGGGAGCTTAAAAAAAGCCTCCCCTCCCTAACTTTTTTCATAAGCCGCATCTCTTGTTCTTCTAAACTAATTATGGGATAAGTAATATAGAAGTCTCAACAAACTTAGAGGGAGGTTTATTTCTTAAACTGGAAAGAGGCAGCTTAATTTTTAAGCATCCCAAAAGAACTGGCCCTAAGCAAGGCCCGACCTCAATCACATATGCAAATACATAAAAAATGATGCAGACTACCAAGCGCGCCCTTGGTGATGATGGTGTGCCATGGGACACTTTTGACCATTCGATCTCCATCTAATGCATGTGATGTGAAGTAAGATGCGGTATATTTGCATAAAGACCCACCTGTCCGCCACTCATTTGCAACAAACCCATGCCTCCCCCCGCCTCATCCAAACAAATAAGAGGAATGAATTTTGGGTCAAAGCTACTAATATATTTTTAGTTATATATACCATAAGTAGGGAGTTTTCAAGTTTGTGAGCGATGCAAGCCACATGCGCTTTGATAGTTCGTAGAAAACATGTTGTTTCAAATTCAAATAATTATTTTCGGTTGAGAATATAAATATGGTTCTTTCCATCACCCAATCATAACTCAACAATCCTCCTTTTGTGGGTAGTATCAAGCCACTATCCAACATCAGTGTGTTGATCATCACAAGAACAAAATGTTAATATCATCAGTGTTTAAAATAAAATAAAAATTGCAAGCTGAAAGGTGCATAATCCATTTAGGAGATCAAATTGTATATTACTGCTCAGCACATCACATTTGTTCTCAGAAACACAACTGCTGCAGCAACTAACAATCACTCATAGATAGAAATGCTTGATAAGAAGGAACTTGCGGTAGTTCGAGTGAACAATTCCAATATGAACTCAGAAGATCCATCTTTCACATTCTAGACAACTCAACAAGTAGATTTGACCAACAGGCTTGGGAAAGCACTTCTTCTGATTAAGATCGATGTGATTTTCACTCTTCAACATTGACAAGTTCATACTCCACAAGTGAAAGATTGTTGTCCTCCTTTACACCGAAGCTTGCTGGTTCAGTTACTTCAACACGGCCCCATTTGTCAACAGCAAGCCTCATTGAACCTTTGAACATATCAATCTTTGCATTGCGGATAATGACAGTGTTGCCAGGCTTCAAAACATCAACTGTGAAAAGGTATATGCTTGTTATATCGCCAAAGTGAACCAATGTTTATCAAACCAGTCATGTAATCATGCATTTATGATAGAGCATTTGTGCTCGAGCACATGAGTCGAGGATCAACAAATTTCAGTAAAGCATAAAAGGAATATATTATGTACGGATTTAATTTCCTGTTCCTAAGCATACAAAGTAGATTTGTCATATGATCATTTAATTATGCATAATGCATTAATGCTTATTGCCATAAGTAACAATAAAATAAGCGGGAAAACATGATGCACATAATACAAAATTAATATGATCAAAGCATAGTGTGAATCAATTTTACACTCTTTTGAACCATGATCTGTCTAACCATATAATGTAACAACAATCTACCAATCGACTTGACCAGGTGTGCCTTAAAGCCTCTGTATCAAGCTAATAAACCTGTATAACAATTGATTGGTAAATGAGCCCGGGTGAACTTAGGGAAGAGCTCCATTTTCAGTGCACAGAGAGCTTTCAATAAGATAGATATTCCTAGTACTTAGTAGAATTTAACAAAAAAAAAACAGGCAACCAGGGCATTTCTGTTTCATACGCACTTCCACAAATATACACACACAAAAAACACTTACTCCCCGAGTAAGTGTCTAAACGCTCTTATATTTCTTTACAGAGGGAGTACTATACTGCATGATGGATTAAACACACTTTCCAGTTCACTTGCCACTTGGGATGTATTTTGGATTTGTTTTATATCTTCAGTTTTTCACAATCCGATTCTAGGAGCATAATACAACATAAATGTGTTCTGCCGCATACACGGACCTCCGTGATAAGTAACAGATAAAAAAACATAGTATACGGTACTTTCATGTGCCAATCCAAGATGTACGCAGAGCGCGAGAATCTCAAGTCAAGTCAATGTGTCTATCGGTCACGAGTACTCGCGCATGACGCCAAAAAAAGAGGGCAGATTACGACAGAGAAGCAGGAGAACAGATCGTACCCTGGTCGTTGCGGGCGGTGAAGAGGACGCAGCCGGTCTCGTCGCCGATGAGGCACTCGGCGATCCTGGTGGGCTTGGCGGCTGGGCCGGGGCCGCCAGCGGCGCGGGCCTTCTGGAGGACGGTCTTGGAGCTGAGCACCTTGGCGACGAGCGTGTGGCCGCTGGTGACGGGCTTGAGCTGATCCACCTTGACGAACACCGGCTTCCGCTTCGCCGCCGCCGCCGTGGCCATGGAGAGGGATACAGATAAGGGTTGGGAGAAGGATTAAGGGGGTCGCGGGTCTCTTGGCAGGGCCAAACCCTAGATGGGGTGGGGGCGAGTTTAATATGGGATGGGAAGGTTGCGCGAGTCTCAGCCTGCGATCGAGGAGGCCACTAATGATGCGGAGGAGTCGTTAAATTAGGCGTTACTAACCATTACGAGGTGGAAGGGCGAATAGCGTGGCAAGATAGTCAAATGGTGCTTATCCGTTTCTCCTTTCCAAAAAGGTGAAAACTGAAAAGCCACAGCAGCCCGTCAGTGCGGAATATAGCCTGCTTGCCGTGATTGCCTACCAGCTACGCTGCTAGTACTAGCCGCATTTCTTTTCTTTCAGTGACAAATCCCTGCTCTAGACGTTTGGCTTGCGTTTCGTCTGGTTTTCTTCAAACATATAAAATGTACTCTACCGCTTGCCTAAAAAGTTCATCTCAGCCCCACACGAAAAGATAAGCAAGCATTACATAAGACTAGCCATAATGAAAGTAACTTAGGTAGTAATATAACGCACCCCAAGACATAGATGCTTATGTGGCATGAAGTTAATAAGGAAAGAGGTGCTTGTGGTTGTTAGAATAACCGTATAGGAGATGTATAGGGTTAGGAGTCTGTTTCAAATCATGTACCTCATCTCTATCTCTTCTTCTCCCCGATCACCTTCCTGGTCGATCTCTCGATCTCTTTCTTTGTAACTTGTATGCCAAGGCTTTTGCCCAATATATACACGCGGCCCGAGGCAAAGGGTTCAACGCTTCCTATATCGTTTCACATGGTAACAGAGCCTCTTCCTCATTAGATCGAAAGAGATTGCACCTAGCTACCTCCGCGATCAATATCATGTTCACCGCCGCCGCTGCCATGACGCCAAGCACCATGGGTGCGCTCACCACCACCTCATCTTCCACCTCCACCAACACCACCTCCCTCGGATCGCCATCACAAGAGAAGCTTACGAGGGGCAACTTCCTGCTCTGGAAGGCCATCGTGCTCCCTCAGATCAGAGGCGCACAGATGGAGCACCACCTCGCCGAGAAGAGCCCGCCACCGCCTGCCACTCTCACCATTACCAAGGACGGTAAAGAAGAACAAGTCGTCAACTTTGCGAGATCCCTCTGGTATGCACAGCAGCAACAACTTCAAGGATATTTGATGGGTTCCTTTTCCCGTGAGATTCTTGCACAAGTCGCCACGTTCCAGACGCCGACCGAGGTGTGGCTCTCCATCCACGCCATGTTCGCTGCTCATAGCCAAGCCTAAGAGATCAACACTCGCATCGAGCTCACCAGCCTCAAGAAAGGTAATATGTCCATGGCTGACTACCTTGGCAAGATCAAAAGCCTAACTGATGAAGTCGCAAGCTCGGCTGCGGCACTCTCTGATCCGAATATCGTCTCCAAAATCCTCGCTGGCATGGACATGGAGTACAACCCGCTGGTCTCTGCGCTCGCCGGCAGGGTGGAGCCAATCACCGTCCAGGAGCTCTACAACCAACTGCTCAGTTTGATGCCCGCCTCACCCTCCTCCATGGCGGCGACCTTCGGCAATCCTCCGTCAACTCTGCCTCCCGTGGTCGCAGCCGTTGGCGCGGTCACCAAGGGCAACGCGACGGTGGGCGCGGATGCGGCGCCCCTCAGGGCGATGGTGCTCTCTCTGGTGGGGGCTCTGGCTCTAACGGTGGGGGCTCTGGCTCCAACGGTGGGGGCGGTTACAACACTAGCGGCGGCGGTGGCTTCAACAACAACAACGGTCGTCGTCCTCCTTCATGTGGTCGCCCTCACTGCCCGCTTTGCAAAAAGTCTGGCCACGAGGTTATCGACTGCTGGCATCGGTACGACAAGGACTACATGCCCGGCGCCGGCCATGTTGCTGCTGCCATGCGTGAACAGGGCGGCGACGGTGTCTGGTACATTGACTCTCGCGCCACGGACCACGTGACCAATGAGCTCGAGTAGCTTGCCCTTTGTGAGCGGTACCACAACAACGACCAGATTCACATCGCCGACGGTGGAGGTATGGATATTTGTCACATCGGTCAAGGTTCTATTAATTCCCCTACACTTAAATGTGATCTAGTTCATGTGCTTCATGTTCCACAAGCTAACAAGAACCTTGCATCCATGTCTCGTTTAGCCACCGACAATAATGTCTTTTTTGAAACTCACCCTCGTTATTTTTTCATTAAGGATCGGGCAATGAGGGAACTCCTTCATCACGGTAGATGCGTTGGAGGGCTCTACCGTGAAGCTGCTTACATATTGGGCATCAAGATCTATAGAGATACATCCAGACGCTTGATAAGATTTTTTGAAATGATGTAGAATTTTTCTGGAAAGCATAAAGGAGTGTTTGAAAGGAGTTTTTCAAAGAAAGACCTCGGTGAAGCTGCTTACATATTGGGCATCAAGATCTATAGAGATACATCAAGACGCTTGATAAGATTTTTCAATGAGTAAATACCTTGACAAGTTTTTTGGAAGAGTTCAAAATGGATCAGTCAAAGAAGGACTTCTTGTCTGTATTACAAGGTGTAAAGTTGAGTAAGACTCAAAACCCGACCATGGTAGAAGAAAGAAAGAGAATGTGAGTCATTCCCTATGCCACAGTCATAGGTTCTATAAAGCATGTTGTGTTGTGTACCAAACCTATTGTGTACCTTGCCATGAGTTTGGCAAGGGGGTACAAGAGTAGATCAGTGGACAACGGTCAAAATTATCCTTAATGAGGACTAAGGAAATGTTTCTCGGTGATGGGGGTGATAAAGAGTTCGTCGTAAAGAGTTGCGTCGATGCAAGCTTTTACACCGATCCAGATGACTCAAAAGTCTCAATCTGGATACATATTGAAAGTGGGAGCAATTAGCTGGAGTAGATCTATGCAGAGCATTGTAGACATAGAATATTTCCAAAATACATATGGCTCTGAATGTGACAGACCCGTTGACTAAACTTCTCTCATAAGCAAAACATGATCACACCTTAGTAATCTTTGGGTGTTAATCACATAGCAATGTGAACTAGATTATTGACTCTAGTAAACCCTTTGGTTGTTGGTCACATGGCGATGTGAACTATGGGTGTTAATCACATACAGATGTGAACTATTGATGTTAAATCACATGGCGATGTGAACTAGATTATTGACTCTAGTGCAAGTGGAGACTGAAGGAAATATGCCCTAGAGGCAATAATAAATTTATTATTTATTTCCTTATTTCATGATAAATGTTTATTATTCATGCTAGAATTGTATTAACCGGAAACTTAGTACATGTGTGAATACATAGACAAAACATAGTGTCCCTAGTATGCCTCTACTTGACTAGCTCGTTAATCAAAGATGGTTATGTTTCCTAACCATAGACATGTGTTGTCATTTGATGAACGGGATCACATCATTAAGAGAATGATGTGATGGACATGACCCATTCGTTAGCTTAGCATTATGATCGTTACAGTTTCATTGCTACTGCTCTCTTCATGAGTTATACATGTTCCTCAGACTATGAGATTATGCAACTCCCGAATACTGGAGGAACACTTTGTGTGCTACCAAACGTCACAACGTAAATGGGTGATTATAAAGGTGCTCTACGGGTGTCTCCAAAGGTGTTTGTTGGGTTGGGATAGATCGAGATTATGATTTGTCACTCCATGTTTCGGAGAGGTATCTCTGGGCCCTCTTGGTAATACTCATCACTATAAGCCTTGCAAGCATTGTGACCAATGAGTTAGTTGCGGGATGAAGTATTACGGAACGAGTAAAGAGACTTGCCAGTAACGAGATTGAACTAGGTATGATGATATTGACGATCGAATCTCGGGCAAATAACATACCGATGACAAAGGGAACAATGTATGTTGTTATGCGGTTTGACCGATAAAGATCTTCGTAGAATATGTAGGAGCCAATATGAGCATCCAGGTTCCGCTATTGGTTATTGACCAGAGATGTGTCTCGGTCATGCTCGAACCCGTAGGGTCCGCACGCTTAATGTTCGATGATGATTTGTATTATGAGTTATGTGATTTGATGACGGAAGTTGGTTCGGAGTCCCGGATAAGATCATGGACGTGATGAGGAGTCTCGAAATGGTCGAGACATAAAGATCGATATATTATAAGGCTATACTCGGACATCGGAAAGGTTCCAAGTGATTCGGGTATTTTTCGGAGTACCGGAGAGTTATGGGAATTCGTCGGGGGAAGTAGTGGGTCTTAATGGGCCATACGGGAACGGAGAGAAGGGCCTCAAGGGGTGGCTGCGCCCCCCCCCCCCATGGGCTGGTCCGAATTGGACTAGTAGGGGGCGACGCCCCCTCCTTCCTTCTCCCCTCTTCCTCCTTCCCTCCTTCTCCTACTAGGAATAGGAAAGAGGAGGGGAATCCTACTTGGACTGGGGAGTCCTAGTAGGATTCCCCACACCTGGCGCGCCCCCCTCTGGCCGGCCTCTTCCTCCCTCCCTCCTTTATATTCGGGGGAGGGGGGACCTCAAAGACACACAAGTTGATCTTTAGCCGTGTGGGTGCCCCCTTCCATAGTTTTTCACCTCGGTCATATTGTCGTACTGCTTAGGCGAAGCCCTGCGCTGGTAACTTCATCATCACCATCACCACGCCGGCATGCTGATGGAACTCTCCCTCGACCTCAGCTGGATCTAGAGTTCGAGGGACATCACTGAGCTGAACGTGTGCAGATCGCGGAGGTGCCGTGCGTTTGGTACTTATCGGTTGGATCGCGAAGACGTTCGACTACATCAACCACGTTACTTAACGCTTCCGCTTTCGGTCTACGAGGGTACATGGACACACTCTCCCCCTCGTTGCTATGCATCACCTAGATAGATCTTGCGTGATCTTAGAATCTTTTTTGAAATTACTGTGTTCCCCAACATAAGGCCCATTTAACTTCCCCCGGTGAATTCCCGTAACTCGCCGGTATTCCGAAAAATACCCGAATCACTCAGAACCTTTCCGATGTCTGTCAGATTTCGGGATCCGGCAACCCTTGAGAGGTTCAAACTCTGGGGTGCGTGCGGAGATCTCAACCTTCCTAGCCTGCCTACTCGTGATCCTCCCTAGCCTAGCGCGTCAAGCTCACAGAGACACAAAGACACAGAGATTTATATTGGTTCGGGCCACCATTGTAGTGTAATACCCTAATCCAGTGTGGTGTGGTGGATTGCCTCGAGGGGCTATGGATGAACTAGTACAAAGGATGAACAAGCCTCAGGAGGTGAGGTATTCTTGAGCTGGTGTGGTGCTCGGGTCGGAATGGATCTCTCTCTCCCCACTATGGTGGTGTCTAAGTCCTATATATAGTGGCCTTGGTCCTCTTCCTAAATATGAGCGGGAAGGGATTCCACAACGGCGGGATTTGAAAGGGGACAAGTAGTACAGTCTATCCTAACAAAAGTAGTCTTCGCCTGCGAAAAGCCTCTGGTCGTGACATTGTGGTGGGCTCGGTGATGACCTCCGTCCTGCCGTCCTGGAGGTCTTGGTCTTGTTGCACCAGAATGGAAACCTTTATTTGATTCCTCGGGACTCCGCACCTGTGGCTTGCCTCCCTTGCAACAAAGAGGAAACCTGTGCTCTGCACCCGCCTGGTGCCTGCCTGGACTTGGTCGTCATGGCTCACGTCAGCTGAGCCCCATGAGGTAGCTGCATAGAACTCTCTTCCCCTCATGAGCCCTCCTGAGGAGGCCAACTCCTTCGGGGGTCTTGGCGCCATCCCCCTCGCGAGGCTTGGCCCCTCGCGAGGGTCTTGTGGTGTTGATGTCGAAGCTGGGCCGTACGAGGCCGTCGATGGAGCCACGTGGTGGGCCGTAGGCATGCAGGACTGGATACCCCCAAGTCCAGGACGCCGACAGTAGCCCCTGGGCCCAAGGCGCGCTCGCACTTGGCCTCCAGGCGAAGCCAAGGGGCAAGTATGGAGTGCTGGGGGCCCTAACTGCCTGCGGCCTTGATGATGCGTGGCAATTGATTGGACGTGGGCGACTCCGTTTCCCCATGCTGCCTCGACAAATGCTCTAGTCTGACAAAAAGGGGTGCCGCCTGCCGCCAGGCTTTCATTGCTCCTTCTTCGTCTTGCTCCAGATCCCCTTCTCCCCACAGCAGAAGAGCTCACCAGATCTGCTGATTCTCCACCAAATCTTCTTCCTGATGGCCGCCGAAAAAGCCATGGCTTCCTCCTCGACTGTCGGCTCCACCTGGTACGAGCCAGGGGCTGATGGCGCCCTGCGTGACCGGGGAGAAGCTCCAGACAACGCTCCTCCTGACGGCGAGCAACAACAACAATGAGTGAGGAAGACCGTGCTCCGGGTCGCCACCGCTGCCCCGGAGCCCGCCGGCAGCAACTTCTTTCCCTTCTTCATGCACAACGTCTTCTTCGGGCTGGTACCTCCATTCTCCCCCTTCTTCTTTGCCATCCTTCACCACTATGATCTCCAAGCGCTCCACATCCATGCCAACTCCATCCTCCTGATGTCCCTCTTCGCCTTCTATTGTGAGGCATTCATGGGGGTGCTGCCCTCCGTTGCCCTGTTTCGCCATTTCTTCTATCTTCGCAAGACCGGCGACAATCCGGTCGGGTGCATCGGTTTTGTCGCGGTGCGGGGTGGTAACGCAATCTCCCGCGCCGGGAAGAAGGTGGAGGATGCCGTGAAGAGGTGGGTGTTGATGAATGCCAACAGCTCCTAGAGCTCGCTGAAACTGCCGACTACATTCACTATCTCCGATAAGTGGTGGAAACCTGAGAAGATCACCGACCCTTCCCTAACACCGTTCGTGAGGAAGATGGACAAGGAGCTGAAAGACGTGAAGCTGACGGGGGCCATGCTCATTAGGGAGTTCTTGAAGCAGCACGTCGTGCCGCTTCAAGACCGCCCCCGTCCCTTGTGGAAGCTTGGTGGTGACGATGACAAGATCCGCCTGCGCCGAGACCCCCTTCCCGAGGAGCAGCTGAACAAGGTGTTGCTCTACCTGACAGGAAAGGACCTGAGCAACCCTCCAGAGGGCTGGCTTCTGCTGTACTGCCGTGATGACGCCGAGGAGGTCGTCGTGGCCATGCCTGTCTTTGACGAGCTCAGGTTTGTGCGACTGGGGTCTTCCTTGCCACCTACTATCTTGGTGCTCCTCTCCTTCGATGGCCAGTCCTCCGAGGCCACCGAGGATGAGGTTGTGGACGAATCCTCTGCCCCGAAGCAAAGGGAGCTCCTGCGCGACCTTCCTAACGACGATGATGATGACGAGCCCCCGGTGGTGGAGGTGCCGCACCCTCCAGGGGTCACCATGAGGTCTGGGGTGGCCTCCTTAAAGTAGCACAAGCGAGCAGTTGCGAAGAAAAGCAGGACCGCGGTGATTTCTCCGGGCAGCAGCCCACCTTCGCCGACGCTGCCCCAGGCGGCGCCAACCGCAAGCTCTCCTGCTCCCAAGAGCTCGGCGCCTGTTGCTCCGCCCCAGTGCCTGCTGCTGATCATGAAGAGGCGCTACGCCTTCGTCGACCAGTAAGTTTCTCCCTTATCCTTGCTTGTTGGTTCTTGAAGTCATGTTGAGCGTATTCTCCTGTCGTTAGGCAACAGTCGCCGAAGAAGAAGAAGGAGGGCACGGAGGTCGTTGTTGCTGCAAGCGATGGAGCGGCCCCCGCGGCCCTAGTGAAGAAGAATGCCGCAACCCCCGCAGCTCCAGGGGCAACGCCAGCTCCGAAGGACGTGGATGCCCGTCCTTAGGAGGTGCCGGTGCCGTCGGCAGGCCTGACTCCTTCGGCGCCTAGTCTTCCTGCAGCTGCTGAGGACAACTAGCCTCCGGAGCCCTCGGTCCTTCATGAGGCTGAGTTTCTTCTGTCCTGGCGCTGAGGGCGTCTCCCCCTTTGCCCAGTGCGTGGCCAACTCATGGTGTTCCTGCTCCCTCCGGGGCCTTGGAAGAGGCAAGGGTGGCGCTGGTGTTGGGGAACGTAGTAATTTCAAAAAAAATCCTACGTACACGCAAGATCATGGTGATGGCATAGCAACAAGAGGAGAGAGTGTTGTCCACGTACCCTCGTAGACCGTAAGCGGAAGCGTTATGACAACGCAGTTGATGTAGTCGTACGTCTTCACGATCCGACCAATCCAAGTACCAAACGTACGACACCTCCGAGTTCAGCACACGTTCAGCTCGATGACGATCCCCGGGCTCCGATCCAGCAAAGCTTCGGGGATGAGTTCCGTCAGCACGACGGCGTGGTGACGATGATGATGCTCTACCGGCGCAGGGCTTCGCCTAAACTCTGCGACGATATGACCGAGGTGGAATATGGTGGAGGGGGGCACCGCACACGGCTAAGGAACGATCCGTAGATCAACTTGTGTTCTTGTCCCTAGAGGTGCCCTCCTGCCCCCATATATAAAGGAGCCAGGGGGGAGGAGGCGGCCGGCCAATGAGGGCGCGCCAAGGGGGGAGTCCTACTCCCACCGGGAGTAGGACTCCCTTCTTTCCTAGTTGGAATAGGAGAAGGGGGGAAAGAGGAGGAAGAGGGGAAGGAAAGGGGGGGCACCGCCCCCCTTCCCTTGTCCTATTCGGACTAGGAAGGGGAGGGGCGCGCGGCCCCCTCCTGCCTCCTTCCCTCTTCTCCCTCGAGGCCCATGTAGGCCCAATAACCCCCAGGGGGGTTCCGGTAACCTCCCGGTACTCCGGTAAAATGCCGATTTCACCCGGAATGATTCCGACGTCCAAATATAGGCTTCCAATATATCGATCTTTATGTCTCGACCATTTCGAGACTCCTCGTCATGTCCTCCATCTCATCTGGGACTCCGAACTCCTTCGGTACATCAAAACTCATAAACTCATAATATAACTGTCATCGAAACCTTAAGCGTGCGGACCCTACGGGTTCGAGAACTATGTAGACATGACCTAGAACTATTCTTGGTCAATAACCAATAGCGGAACCTGGATGCCCATATTGGATCCTACATATTCTATGAAGATCTTTATTGGTCAAACCGCATAACAACATACGTTGTTCCCTTTGTCATCGGTATGTTACTTGCCCGAGATTTGATCGTCGGTATCCAATACCTAGTTCAATCTCGTTACCGCCAAGTCTCTTTACTCGTTACGTAATGCATCATCCCGTAACCAACTCATTGGTCACATTGCTTGCAAGGCTTATAGTGATGTGCATTACCGAGAGGGCCCAGAGATACCTCTCCGACAATCGGAGTGACAAAACCTAATCTCGAAATACGCCAACTCAACATGTACCTTCGGAGACACCTATAGTACTCCTTTATAATCACCCAGTTACGTTGTGACGTTTGGTAGTACCCAAAGTGTTCCTCCGGTAAACGGGAGTTGCATAATCTCATAGTTACAGGAACATGTATAAGTCATGAAGAAAGCAATAGCAACATACTAAACGATCAAGTGCTAGGCTAACGGAATGGGTCATGTCAATCACATCATTCTCCTAATGATGTGATCCCATTAATCAAATGACAACACATGTCTATGGTTAGGAAACATAACCATCTTTGATTAATGAGCTAGTCAAGTAGAGGCATACTAGTGACTATATGTTTGTCTATGTATTCACACATGTATCATGTTTCCGGTTAATACAATTCTAGCATGAATAATAAACATTTATCATGAAATAAGGAAATAAATAATAACTTTATTATTGCCTCTAGGGCATATTTCCTTCAGTCTCCCACTTGCACTAGAGTCAATAATCTAGTTCACATCGCTATGTGATTTAACACCAATATTCACATCTGCATGTGATTAATACCCATAGTTCACATCATCATGTGATCAACACCCAAAGGGTTTACTAGAGTCAATAATCTAGTTCACATCGCTATGTGATTAACACCCAAAAGAGTACTAAGGTATGATCATGTTTTGCTCGTGAGAGAAGCTTAGTCAACGGGTCTGTCATATTCAGAGCCGTATGTATTTCGCAAATATTCTATGTCCACAATGCTCTGCACGGAGCTACTCTAGCTAATTGCTCCCACTTTCAATATGTATCCAGATTGAGACTTAGAGTCATCTGGATTGGTGTAAAAGCTTGCATCGTTGTAACTTTTACGACGGGCTCTTTTATCACCTCCATAATCGAGAAACATCTCCTTAGTCCTCACTAAGGATATTCTTGACCCATGTCCAGTGATCTACTTATTAGATCAAAATTGTATTCCTTTGCCAAACACAGAGCAAGGTATACAATAGGTCTGGTTCACAGCATAGCATACTTTATAGAACCTATGACTGAGGCATAGGGAATGACTTTTCATTCTCTTTCTATTTTCTGCAATGGTCGGGTCTTGAGTCTTACTCAACTTCACACCTTGTAACACAGGCAAGAACTCCTTCTTTGACTGTTCCATTTTGAACTATTTCAAAAATTTATCAAGGTATGTACTCATTGAAAAATCTTATCAAGCGTCTTGATCTATCTATATAGATCTTGATGCTCAATGTGTAAGCAGCTTCACCGAGGTCTTGCTTTGAAAAACTCTTATTCAAGTATCCTTTCATGCTATCCAGAATTTCCATATCATTTCCAATTAACAATATGTCATCCACATATAATATTAGAAATGCTACAGAGCTCCCACTCACTTTCTTGTAAATACAGGCTTCTTCAAAAGTCTGTATAAAACCATATGCTTTGATCAACTCATCAAAGCATATATTCCAACTCCGAGATGCTTGCACCAGTCCATAGATGGATCGCTGGAGCTTGCACAATTTGTTAGCACCTTTAGGATTGACAAAACCTTCTGGTTGCATCATATACAACTCTTCTTTAAGAAAACCATTAAGGAATGCAGTTTTGTTTATCCATTTGCCAGATTTCATAAAATGCGGCAATTGCTAACATGATTCAGACAGACTTAAGCATAGATACGAGTGAAAAACTCTCATCGTAGTCAACACCTTGAACTTGTCGAAAACCTTTTGCGACAATTCTAGCTTTGTAGATAGTAACACTATCAGCGTCCGTCTTCCTCTTGAAGATCCATTTAATCTCAATGTCTCGCCGATCATTGGGCAAGTCAATCAAAGTCCATACTTTGTTTTCATACATGGATCTTATCTCAGATCTCATGGCCTCAAGCCATTTTGCGGAATCTGGGCTCACCATCGCTTCTTCATAGTTCGTAGGTTCGTCATGGTCTAGTAACATAACTTCCAGAACAGGATTACCGTACCACTCTGGTGCGGATCTTACTCTGTAAGACCTACGAGGTTCTGTAGTAACTTAATCTGAAGTTTCATGATCATCATCATTAACTTCCTCACTAATTGGTGTAGTAGTCACAGGAACAGATTTCTGTGATGAACTACTTTCAAATGAGGGAGCAGGTACAGTTACCTCATCAAGTTCTACTTTCCTCCCACTCACTTCTTTCGAGAGAAACTCCTTCTCTAGAAAGGATCCATTCTTAGCAACGAATGTTTTGCCTTTGGATTTGTGATAGAAGGAGTACCCAACAGTTTCCTTTGGGTATTCTATGAAGACGCACTTCTCCGATTTGGGTTCGAGCTTATCAGGTTGAAAACCTTTTTCATATAAGCATCGCAACTCCAAACTTTAAGAAACGACAGCTTAGGTTTACTTCTAAACCATAGTTCATACGATGTCGTCTCAACGGATTTAGATGGTGCCCTTTTAACGTGAATGCAGCTGTCTCTAATGCATAACCCCAAAACGATAATGGTAAATCAGTAAGAGACATCATAGATCGCACCATATCCAATAAAGTGCGGTTACGACGTTCGGACACACCATAACGTTGTGGTGTTCCAGGTGGCGTGAGCTGTGAAACTATTCCACATTGTTTTAATTGAAGACCAAACTCGTAACTCAAATATTCGTCTCCGCGATCAGATCGCAGAAACTTTATTTTCTTGTTACGATGATTTTTCCACTTCACTCTGAAATTCTTTGAACCTTTCAACTATTTCAGACTTATGTTTCATCAAGTAGATATACCCATATCTGCTCAAATCATCTTGTGAAGGTCAGAAAATAACGATACTTGCCACGAGCATCAACACTCATTGGATCGCATACATCGGTATGTATTATTTCCAATAAGTCAGTAGCTTGTTCCATTGTTCCGGAGAACGGAGTTTTAGTCATCTTGCCCAAAAGGCACGGTTCGCAAGCATCAAATGATTCATAACCAAGTGATTCCGAAAATCCATCTTTATGGAGTTTCTTCATGCGCTTTACACCGATATGACCCAAACGGCAGTGCCACAAATAAGTTGCACTATCATTATTAACTTTGCATCTTTTGGCATCAATATTATGAATATGTGTATCACTACGATCGAGATCCAACAAACTATTTTCATTGGGTGTATGACCATCAAAGGTTTTATTCATTTAAACAGAACAACAATTATTCTCTGATTTTAAATGAATAACCGTATTGCAATAAACATGATCAAATCATATTCATGCTCAACGCAAACGCCAAATAACATTTATTTAGGTTCAACACTAATCCCGAAAGTATAGGGAGTGTGCGATGATGATCATATCAATCTTGGAACCACTTCCAACACACATCGTCACTTCACCCTCAACTAGTTTCTGTTTATTCTGTAACTCCTGTTTCGAGTTACTAATCTTAGCAACCGAACAAGTATCAAATACTCAGGGGCTACTATAAACACTAGTAAGGCACACATCAATAACCTGTATATCAAATATACCCTTGTTCACTTTGCCATCCTTCTTATCCACCAAATATTCAGGGCATTTCCGCTTCCAGTGACCATTTCCTTTGCAGTGTAAGCACTCAGTTTCAGGCTTTGGTCCAGCTTTGGTCTTCTTCACGGGAGTGACAACTTGCTTGCCATTCTACTTGAAGTTCCCTTTCTTTCCCTTTGCCCTTTTCTTGAAACTAGTGGTCTTGTCAATCATCAACACTTGATGCTCTTTCTTGATTTCTACCTTCGTCGATTTCAACATCACGAAGAGCTCGGGAATCGTTTTCGTCATCCCTTGCATACTATAGTTCATCACGAAGTTCTACTAACTTGGTGATGGTGACTAGAGAATTCTGTCAATCACTATCTTATCTGGAAGATTAACTCCCACTTGATTCAAGCGATTGTAGTACCAGACAATCTGAGCACATGCCAATCTGAGCACATGCTCACTAGTTGAGCGATTCTCCTCCATCTTTTAGCCATAGAACTTGTTGGAGACTTCATATCTCTCAACTCGGGTATTTGCTTGAAATATTAACTTCAAGTCCTGGAACATCTCATATGGTCCATGACGTTCAAAACGTCTTTGAAGTCCCGATTCTAAGCCGTTAAGCATGGTGCACTAAACTATCAAATAGTCATCATATTGAGCTAGCCAAACGTTCATAACGTCTGCATCTGCTCCTGCAATAGGTTTGTCACCTAGCGGTGCATTAAGGACATAATTCTTCTGTGCAGCAATGAGGATAAACCTCAGATCACGGATCCAATCCGCATCATTGCTACTAACATCTTTCAACACAATTTTCTCTAGGAACATATCAAAATAAACATATGAAAGCAACAACGCAAGCTATTGATCTACAACATAATTTGCAAAATACTACCAGGACTAAGTTCATGATAAATTTAAGTTCAATTAATCATATTACTTAAGAACTCCCACTTAGACAGACATCTCTCTAGTCATCTAAGTGATCACGTGATCCAAATCAACTAAACCATGTCCGATCATCACGTGAGATGGAGTAGTTTCAATGGTGAACATCACTATGTTGATCATATCTACTATATGATTCACGCTCGACCTTTCGGTCTCCGTGTTCCGAGGCCATATCTGTATATGCTAGGCTCGTCAAGTTTAACCTGAGTATTCCGCGTGTGCAACTGTTTTGCACCCGTTGTATTTGAACGTAGAGCCTATCACACCCGATCATCACGTGGTGTCTCAGCACGAAGAACTTTCGCAACGGTGCATACTCAGGGAGAACACTTCTTGATAATTAGTGAGAGATCATCTTAAAATGCTACCGTCAATCAAAGCAAGATAAGATGCATAAAGGATAAACATCACATGCAATCAATATAAGTGATATGATATGGCCATCATCATCTTGTGCTTGTGATCTCCATCTTCGAAGCACCGTCGTGATCACCATCGTCACCGGCGCGACACCTTGATCTCCATCGTAGCATCGTTGTCGTTACGCCATCTATTGCTTCTACGACTATCGCTACCGCTTAGAGATAAAGTAAAGCAATTACAGGGCGTTTGCATTTCATACAATAAAGCGACAACCATATGGCTCCTGCCAGTTGCCGATAACTTCGGTTACAAAACATGATCATCTCATACAATAAAATATAGCATCACGTCTTGACCATATCACATCACAACATGCCCTGCAAAAACAAGTTAGACGTCCTCTACTTTGTTGTTGCAAATTTTACGTGGCTGCTACGGGCTTTAGCAAGAACCGTTCTTACCTACGCATCAAAACCACAACGATAGTTCGTCAAGTTGGTGCTGTTTTAACCTTCGCAAGGACCGGGCGTAGCCACACTCGATTCAGCTAAAGTGAGAGAGACAGACACCCGCCAGCCACCTTTAAGCACAAGTGCTCGCAACGGTGAAACCAGTCTCGCGTAAGCGTACGCGTAATGTCGGTCCGGGCCGCTTCATCTCACAATACCGCCGAACCAAAGTATGACATGCTGGTAAGCAGTATGACTTGTATCGCCCACAACTCACTTGTGTTCTACTCGTGCATATAACATCAACGCATAAAACCTAGGCTCGGATGCCACTGTTGGGGAACGTAGTAATTTCAAAAAAATTCCTACGTACACGCAAGATCATGGTGATCGCATAGCAACGAGAGGAGAGAGTGTTGTCCACGTACCCTCGTAGACCGTAAGTGGAAGCGTTATGACAACGCAGTTGATGTAGTCGTACGTCTTCACGGTCCGACCGATCCAAGTACCGAACGTACGGCACCTCCGAGTTCAGCACACGTTCAGCTCGATGACGATCCCCGGGCTCCGATCCAGCAAAGCTTCGGGGATGAGTTCCGTCAGCATGACGGCGTGGTGACGATGATGATGCTCCACCGGCGCAGGGCTTCGTCTAAACTCCGCGACGATATGACCGAGGTGGAATATGGTGGAGGGGGGCACCGCACACGGCTAAGGAACGATCCGTAGATAAACTTGTGTTCTTGTCCCTAGAGGTGCCCCCCCCGCCCCCGTATATAAAGGAGCCAGGGGGGAGGAGGCGGCCGGCCAAGGAGGGCGCGCCAAGGGGGGAGTCCTACTCCCACCGGGAGTAGGACTCCCTTCTTTCCTAGTAGGAATAGGAGAAGGGGGGAAAGAGGAGGAAGAGGGGAAGGAAAGGGGGGGCGCCGCCCCCCTTCCCTTGTCATATTCGGACTAGGAAGGGGAGGGGCGCGAGGCCCCCTCCTGCCTCCTTCCCTCATCTCCCTCGAGGCCCATGTAGGCCCAATAACCCCCCGGGGGGTTCCGGTAACCTCCCGGTACTCCGGTAAAATGCCGATTTCACCCGGAACGATTCCGATGTCCAAATATAGGCTTCCAATATATCGATATTTATATCTCGACCATTTCGAGACTCCTCGTCATGTCCCCGATCTCATCCGGGACTCCGAACTCCTTCGATACATCAAAACTCATAAACTCATAATATAACTGTCATCAAAACCTTAAGCGTGCGGACCCTACGGGTTCGATAACTATGAAGACATGACCTAGAACTATTCTTGGTTAATAACCAATAGCGGAACCTGGATGCCCATATTGGCTCCTACATATTCTACGAAGATCTTTATCGGTCAAACCGCATAACAACATACGTTGTTCCCTTTGTCATCGGTATGTTACTTGCTCGAGATTTGATCGTCGGTATCCAATACCTAGTTCAATCTCGTTACCGGCAAGTCTCTTTACTCGTTACGTAATGCATCATCCCGTAACCAACTCATTGGTCACATTGCTTGCAAGGCTTATAGTGATGTGCATTACCGAGAGGGCCCAGAGATACCTCTCCGACAATCGGAGTGACAAAACCTAATCTCGAAATACGCCAACTCAACATGTACCTTTGGAGACACCTGTAGTACTCCTTTATAATCACCCAGTTACGTTGTGACGTTTGGTAGTACCCAAAGTGTTCCTCCGGTAAACGGGAGTTGCATAATCTCATAGTTACAGGAACATGTATAAGTCATGAAGAAAGCAATAGCAACATACTAAACGATCAGGTGCTAGGCTAACGGAATGGGTCATGTCAATCACATCATTCTCCTAATGATGTGATCCCATTAATCAAATGACAACACATGTCTATGGTTAGGAAACATAACCATCTTTGATTAATGAGCTAGTCAAGTAGAAGCATACTAGTGACTATATGTTTGTCTATGTATTCACACATGTATCATGTTTCCGGTTAGTACAATTCTAGCATGAATAATAAACATTTATCATGAAATAAGGAAATAAATAATAACTTTATTATTGCCTCTAGGGCATATTTCCTTCAGCTGGACCTCCTCCAGGGTGAGCTTCAGGGCCCGGATTATCGTTCGGCACGAGTGATGTCTACTACACAACCTTCTTCTTGTAGACGTTGTTGGGCCTCCAAGTGCAGAGGTTTGTAGGATAGTAGCAAATTTCCCTCAAGTGGATGACCTAAGGTTTATCAATCCGTGGGAGGCGTAGGATGAAGATGGTCTCCTTCAAACAACCCTGCAACCAAATAACAAAGAGTCTCTTGTGTCCCCAACACACCCAATACAATGGTAAATTGTATACGTGCACTAGTTCGGCAAAGAGATGGTGATACAAGTGCAATATGGATAGTAGATAAAGGTATTTGTAATCTGAAATTATAAAAACAGCAAGGTAACTAATGATAAAAGTGAGCGTAAACGGTATTGCAATGGTAGGAAACAAGGCCTAAGGTTCATACTTTCACTAGTGCAAGTTCTCTCACCAATAATAACATAATTGGATCACATAACTATCCCTTAACATGAAACAAAGAGTCACTCCAAAGCCACTAATAGCGGAGAACAAACGAAGAGATTATGGTAGGGTACGAAACCACCTCAAAGTTATCCTTTTTGATCTATCTATTCAAGAGTCCGTAGTAAAATAACATGAAGCTATTCTTTCCATTCAATCTATCATAGAGTTCATACTAGAATAACACCTTAAGACACAAATCAACCAAAACCCTAATGTCACCTACATACTCCATTGTCACCTCAAGTATCCGTGGGCATTATTATACGATATGCATCACACAATCTCAGATTCATCTATTCAACCAACACAAAGTACTTCAAAGAGCGCCCCAAAGTTTCTACCGGAGAGTCAAGACAAAAACGTGTGCCAACCCCTATGCATAGGTTCATGGGAGGAACCCGCAAGTTGATCACCAAAACATACATCAAGTAGATCACGTGAATATCCCATTGTCACCACAAATAAGCACGGCAAGACATACATCAAGTGTTCTCAAATCCTTAAAGACTCAATCCGATAAGATAACTTCAAAGGGAAAACTCAATCCATTACAAGAGAGTAGAAGTGGAGAAACATCATAAGATCCAACTATAATAGCAAAGCTCGTGATACATCAAGATCGTGCCAAATCAAGAACACGAGAGAGAGAGAGAGATCAAACACATAGCTACTAGTACATACCATCAGCCCCGAGGGTGAACTACTCCCTCCTCGTCATGGATAGCGCCGGGATGATGAAGATGGCCACTGGTGATGGGTTCCCCCTCCGGCAGGGTGCCGGAATGGGCTCCCGAGAGGTTTTTGGTGGCTACAAAGGTTTGCGGCGGCGGAACTCCCGATCTATGGTTGTCTTCGAAGGTTTTAGGGTATATGGACTTATATAGGTGAAAGAAGTCGGTCAGGGGACGCTCGAGGGGCCCATGAGACAGGGGGCGCGCCTAGTAGGGGGGCCCACCCTCGTGGCCACCTTGAAGATTCCTTGACTTCAAATCCAAGTCTCCTGGATCACATCCGTTCCAAAAATAACGCTTCCGAAGGTTTCATTCCGTTTGGACTCCGTTTGATATTCCTTTTCTTCAAAACACTGAAATAGGCAAGAAAACAACAATATGGGTGGGCCTCCGGTTAATATGTTAGTCCCAAAAATAATATAAAAGTGTATAATAAATCCCATAAACATCCAAAACAGATAATATAATAGCATGAATGCTTCATAAATTATAGATACGTTGGAGACGTATCAGCATCCCCAAGCTTAATTCCTGCCCGTCCTCGAGTAGGTAAATGATAAAAGAAAGAATTTATGAAGTGTGAATGCTAGCAGGTGCATAAGTTTGATCAATGATAATTTCAATCACCTTTTCTAGCATGTTTATATGTCATAACAGTAGTTCATCTCATAAAACTTCTCACGATCAAGTAACAAGCTATTCACATGTTAAAGCATAGACCATAAACTTTCTTGAAAACTAACAAACTTCATTCTCAGTCATCAAACAATTACAATTCATCTTATTTTCAGGAAGGGTCTATGTCAGAGCTTTGATTTAGCAAACTCCACATACTCAACTATCATATAGTCTTCTACAATTGCTAACACTCACACAATACTTATGGTTATGGAGTTTTAGTCGGACACTGAGAAAGATAGGGGCTTATAATTTTGCCTCCCAACGAATTCACCTTTGGGTGATGTCAACAATAATAGTTCATGCTAACTTACATCCAATTGGATATATATATATCAGGATCTTTCCAACACGAGGTGCTTGCCGAATGATAAAATGAAAAAGGGAAAGGTGAAGATCACCTTGACTCTTGCATAAAGTAAAAGACATGAAGTAAAAGATAGGCCCTTCGCAGAGGGAAGCAGAGGTTGTCATGCACTTTTATGGTTGGATTCACAAAATCTTAATGCAAAAGAACGTCAATTTATATTGCCACTTGTATATGGTCCTTTATTATGCAGTCCGTCGCTTTTATTGCTTCCATAACAAGATCGTATAAAGCTTATTTTCTTCACACTAATATATCATACATATTTAGAAAGCAATTTTTATTGCATGCACCAATGACAACTTACTTGAAGGATCTTACTCAATCCATAGGTAGGTATGGTGGACTCTCATGGCAAACCTAGTTTAAGGGATATTTGGAAGCACAAGTAGTATCTCTACTTGGTGCAAGGAATTTTGGCTAGCATGAGGGGGAAAGGCAAGCTCAACATGTTTGAATGATCCATGACAATATACTTTAACTGAGATGTGAGAAAACATAACCCATTATGTTGTCTTGCTTGTCCAACATCAACTCTTTAGCATGTCATACTTAATGAGTGCTCACAATTATAAAAGATTTCCAAGATAGCATATTTATATGTGAAATCTCTCTTCCTTCAATATTCTTTCATGAATTGTTCAAATGACCAATACAATGCTTGCTAACCTTCAATAAATTTACAACCTCTAATTCTTAGATGTGAAGTTATTACTCCCATGGGATAAGCAAGTGAGAGAGATATAATTTCAGATTTATGACATTCAACTCATTCAACCATTTACTCATAGGATATAAGTGAAGCACATGAGTAAATGACAAACTACTCCAACAAGATATAGGTGAAGATCAATGAGTAGTTAAATAATTATGCAACTATGTGAAGACTCTCTCATTTAAGAATTTCAGATCTTGGTATCTTATTCAAACAGCAAGCAAAGCAAAATAAAATGACATTGCAAGGATGGCACGACTCATGTGAAGAAGCAAAAACTTAGGCTCAACAGATACTAACCGATAATTGTTTGAAGAAGAAAGGTGGGATGCCTACCGGGGCATCCCCAAGCTTGGATGCTTGAGACTTCTTGAAATATTATCTTGGGGTGCCTTGGGCATCCCCAAGCTTGAGCTTTTGTATCTCCTTAATTCCTTTTATATCTCGGTTTCCTAAATCTCGAAAGCTTCATCCACACCAAACTCAACAAGAACTCGTGAGATAAGTTAGTATAAACCAATGCAAAGCCTTATCATTCTCTACTGTAGCAAATCATTAAAATTATTATTCAACATTGCATACTAAATGTATCTGCATATTTAATACTCCTATCATCAAATAGAATCATTAAACAAGCAAACATATGCAAACAATGCAAACATAACAGCAATCTGCCAAAACAGTATAGTCTGTAAAGAATGCAAGATTCATCATACTTCCCTAACTCCAAAAATTATGAGAAAAATATTAAGCTGTATAAGATTTATCAGAGCTCAATATGCAAAAAGTTTCAACCTTATATCCTTCTCTGACTTTTCTAGGGAATTTTTGTAACAGCGGTAAACTTTCTGTTTTGAAACAGCAACATGTATACTTGCAAAACAAGCAAGGTAAAGGCTATCCTTGACATTTTTATTGAAACTATAAATGCAAAATATTATTCTAAATAACAGAAAGCAAATACTAACAAAAGAAAATGACACTCCAAGTAAAACACATATCATGTGGTGAATAAAAATATAGCTTCAAGTAAAGTTACCGATGAACGAAGATGAAAGAGGGGATGCCTTCCGGGGCATCCCCAAGCTTAGGCTCTTGGTTGTCCTTGAGTATTACATTGGGGTGCCTTGGGCATCCCCAAGATTAGGCTCTTTCCACTCCTTATTCCATAGTCCATCGAATCTTTACCCAAAACTTGAAAACTTCAACCACACAAAACTTAACAGAAAACTCGTAAGCTCCGTTAGTAAAAGAAAACAAACCACCACTTTAAGGTATTGTAATGAACTCATTATAAATTAATATTGGTGTTAAACCTACTGTATTCCAACTTATCTATGGTTCATACCCTCCGATACTACTCATAGATTCATCACAATAAGCAAACAACACATAGAAAACAGAATCTGTCAAAAACAGAACAGTCTGTAGTAATCTGTATCAAACGTATACTTATGGAACTCAAAAAATTCTGAAATAAATTGGTGGGCCTGAGGAATTTGTATATTAATCATATGAAAAAATAATCAACCTAAAATCACTCTCCAGTAAAAAATGGCAGCACATCTCGTGAGCGCTAAAGTTTCTGTTTTTTACAGCAAGATCATAAAGACTTCACCCAAGTCTTCCCAAAGGTTCTACTTGGCACAAACACTAATTAAAACATAAAACCACATCTAACCAGAGGCTAGATGAATTATTTATTACTAAACAGGAACAAAAATAAGTTGGGTTGCGTCCCAACAAGCGCTAACGTTTAACGCCCCTAGCTAGGCATGATGATTTCAAGGATGCTCTCATAAAAGATAAGAATTGAAACATAAAGAGAGCATCATGAAGAATATGACTAGCATATTTAAGTCTAACACACTTCCTATGCATAGGTATTTTGTGAGCAAACAACTTATGGGAACAATAATCAACTAGCATAGGAAGGAAAAACAAGCATAGCTTCAAGATTTTCAACACACAGAGAGGAAACTTGATATTATTGCAATTCCTACAAGCATATGTTCCTCCCTCATAATAGTTTTCAATAGCATCATGAATGAATTCAACAATATAACCAGCACCTAAAGCATTCTTTTCATGATCTACTTGCATAGAAATTTTATTACTCTCCACATAAGCAAATTTATTCTTATCAATAGTAGTGGGATCAATCTCAACAAAATAACTAGCATGTGAAGCATAATCCAATTGAAAACTAAAATCATGATGACAAGTTTCATGGTTATCATTATTCTTAATAGCATACAAGTCATCACAATAATCATCATAGATAGCAACTTTGTTCATAATCAATTGGAACCTCTTCTGAAATAGTGGATTCATCACTAAATAAAGTCACGACCTCTCCAAGTCCACTTTCATCAATATAATCAGCATAAATAGGAGGCATGCTTTCATCATAATAAATATTCTCATCAAAACTTGGGGGAGAAAAAATATCATCTTCATAAAACATAGCTTCCCCAAGCTTGTGGCTTTGCATATCATTAGCATCATGGATATTCAAGGAATTCATACTAACAACATTGCAATCATGCTCATCATTCAAATATTTTATGCCAAACATTTTATAGATTTCTTCTTCTAGCACTTGAGCACAATTTTCCGTACCATCATTTTCACGAAAGACATTAAAAAGATGAAGAGTATGAGACAAACTCAATTCCATTTTTTGTAGTTTTCTTTTATAAACTAAAGTAGTGATAAAACAAGAAACAAAAAGATTCGATTGCAAAACCTAAAGATATACCTTAAAGCACTCACCTCCCCGGCAACGGCGCCAGAAAAGAGCTTGATGTCTACTACACAACCTTCTTCTTGTAGACGTTGTTGGTCCTCCAAGTGCAGAGGTTTGTAGGACAGTAGCAAATTTCCCTCAAGTGGATGACCTAAGGTTTATCAATCCGTGGGAGGTGTAGGATGAAGATGGTCTCTCTCAAACAACCCTGCAACCAAATAACAAAGAGTCTCTTGTGTCCCCAACACACCCAATACAATGGTAAATTGTATACGTGCACTAGTTCAGCGAAGAGATGGTGATACAAGTGCAATATGGATAGTAGATAAAGGTATTTGTAATCTGAAATTATAAAAACAGCAAGGTAACTAATGATAAAAGTGAGCATAAATGGTATTGCAATGGTAGGAAACAAGGCCTAAGGTTCATACTTTCACTAGTGCAAGTTCTCTCAACAATAATAACATAATTGGATCACATAACTATCCCTCAAGATGCAACAAAGAGTCACTCCAAAGCCACTAATAGCGGAGAACAAACGAAGAGATTATGGTAGGGTACGAAACCACATCAAAGTTATCCTTTTTGATCTATCTATTCCAGAGTCCGTAGTAAAATAACATGAAGCTATTCTTTCCGTTCAATCTATCATAGAGTTCATACTAGAATAACACCTTAAGACACAAATCAACCAAAACCCTAATGTCACCTAGATACTCCATTGTCACCTCAAGTATCCGTGGGCATGATTATATGATATGCATCACACAATCTCAGATTCATCTATTCAACCAACACAAAGTACTTCAAAGAGTGCCCCAAAGTTTCTACCGGAGAGTCAAGACAAAAACGTGTGCCAACCCTTATGCATAGGTTCATGGGCGGAACCCGCAAGTTGATCACCAAAACATACATCAAGTAGATCACGTGAATATCCCATTGTCACCACAGATAAGCACGGCAAGACATACATCAAATGTTCTCAAATCCTTAAAGACTCAATCCGATAAGATAACTTCAAAGGGAAAACTCAATCCGTTACAAGAGAGTAGAGGGGGAAAACATCATAAGGTCCAAGCAAATCTCGTGATACATCAAGATCGTGCCAAATCAAGAACACGAGAGAGAGAGATCAAACACATAGCTACTGGTACATACCCTCAGCCCCGAGGGTGAACTACTCCCTCCTTGTCATGGATAGCACCGAGATGATGAAGATGGCCACCGGTTATGGGTTCCCCCTCCGGCAGGGTGCCGGAACGGGCTCCCAAGAGGTTTTTGGTGGCTACATAGGCTTGCGGCGGCGGAACTCCAGATCTAAGGTTGTCTTCGAAGGTTTTAGGGTATATGGACTTATATAGGTGAAAGAAGTCGGTCAGGGGATGCTTGAGGGGCCCATGAGACAGGGGGGCACGCCTAGTAGGGGGGGCGCCCCCACCCTCGTGGCCACCTTGAAGCTTCCTTGACTTCAACTCCAAGTCTCCTGGATCACATCCGTTCCAAAAATAACGCTCCGAAGGTTTCATTTCGTTTGGACTCCGTTTGATATTCCTTTTCTTCGAAACACTGAAATAGGCAAGAAAACAACAATATGGGCTGGGCCTCTGGTTAATAGGTTAGTCCCAAAAATAATATGAAAGTGTTTAATAAAGCCCATAATCATCCAAAACAGATAATATAATAGCATAAATGCTTCATAAATTATAGATACGTTGGAGACATATCAGCGAGGACGCCTAGGGTTGATCTCTGGTTGGCTCAAGGCCGACGCGTCTGTTCCCGCGGCCCGAGACTCTGCGGAGGAGGCCTAGAAGGCGCTTGGGGTGGCCGCCACGACGCACAACCTGGTGCGGAAGGAGGCCACAGAAGCTGAGAATGGGTGTCATGTGGCAGAGGCTAATCTGAAGACTCTCCAGGACCAGCAGGCCAGCCAGCTCCAGGAGCGTGAGGAGAAGCTGAAGGCCCAGGAAGCCGCCATCGCCAGCCGGGATGCCGAGGTGAAGAAGACGGCCTTAGAGCAGGCTGGAGAGCGCGACCGCCTGACGAAGCTGAAGGAGGAGGCAGAGGCCGCCCAAGCGGCCCTGATCGAGGCCAAGAAGGCGGCCACCATGGAGCGCGACACCCTCTCCTCTCTTGAGGCACGCTTCCACAAGGCCCAGAAGGCGCTCTGCGGGGATGATCCCTCGGGAAAGGTGGTGGTGACGACCCCGAGGGAGAGCCCTGCTGCTCTGCTTCCTGAAATCGTGGTGGTGCTTGAAGATGCTGTCGACGGGTTTACATCCTTGGTGGAGAATGAGGCGCGTTCACTTTCTTCCTCATCTCTCATGTGCGTCTTCAGCCATCTTTATCTCCAGGATGCCAGCTTCAACCTCTCCTCCTTCCTCACTCCGGTGTATGCCGACTCCCGGGATGCTACTGCTGCCGCTGTGAAGAGCTCCATGGATGCCATGCTGAGCAAGTACCTAGTCGTTGGTCCTACAACTGATGCAGGTGGGACGGGCGACGCGCCCGGTGATGAGGCGGCTCTGCTGACGGGCAGTGGTGACGCCCAAGTCTCAGGAGGTGGCCTGGAGATTCTGCTTTTGCTTGTTTATCCTGCACCATGCGACATGCCTCGGGGAGGCGTTTAAAACTATTTGCTTAGAACAATATGTCTTGTAATAACTAGATTATGCTCCTTCAGCTTTTTCGTTTTCTTTGTTGTTCTGCGTCGGCAGAGCCCGGCCCCGCGCGTACCTCAGTCATCGTTGGGTCGTCCGGATCACCAGGACGAGCCCAAGAGGTGAGGGGCTACGAGACTAGTTAGGCTCATGATTCAAAATGCTCAGGAGTCCTCCTTGACGTGCAAACATCTTAGGAAAAGATGCAGGGGCAAGCCTTGGTGTTCTACGTCGGCAGGGCCCGGCCCCGCGTACCTCAGCCGTCGTTGGCTCATCCGAATCACCAGGACGAGCCCAAGAGGTGAGGGTCTATGGGACCAGTTAGGCTCCTGAGACACGATGCTCAGGAGTCCCCCTTGACGTACGAACGGCTTGAAAGAGAAGGGTGACAACCAGATCTTGGCATTCTGCATCGGCAGGGCCCGGCCCCGCGCATACCTCCACCGTTGTTGGGTCGTCCGGATCACTAGGACGAGCCCAAGAGGTGAGGGGCTACGTGACCAGTTAGGCTCCTGAGTCACGATGCTCAGGAGTCCCCCTTGACGTACGAACAAACCATCCTACCTTTCCCTTGCCGAGCTCTCGCTTGGGAGGGGTGCGCGAAGAAAAGGCACGTGAGGCCTGGCGAGGTGGGGTACGCTAGGCATGACCTGAGCATAGCCCCCGTGCCCAGTCCCCTTGCGCTACCTTCCCGAGGAAGAGCAACGCGGTGAGGCTAGTCACTGAGCCAGGAGGCTCCTTGATGTTAATGCGGCCGTGAGGCCACCCCCAGTTGTTTATCACCAGCGCGGAGCATAGTGCTTCCGCTCTTGCACGGGCATAGCCACTCCTCGGTAGTGTCGATGGCCAGCGTGGAGCATGGTGCTTCCACTGGTGCGTGGGAGGGGGCTCCCTTCGAGGAGAGCCCCCGGAGCGTGTACAACCCCGCCCTGGCACGTGGCTTGCACGGCAGGGCTGGAGGAGGTGTATATGGGCACCTGTGAGACAGCGCGGGACTCACGAGGCCCTACCTCAAGGCGGGTTGCGCCTGGTCTTGATTAGGGATGCTTGGATTGGTCCTGCAAGATGGTTAGGCAACCTGCACCGAATGAGTTTCCTGAGGTTATTGCATGAGAAGGCCAGACACCAACGACCCCAGGAGGTGACGTGAACGAGACTGGCCCGCCAGACAGAGCTCAGTCGCTGGATTTATCGACGCTGCAAGGACGGACCCGAGCACAGACGCCGTGCCCAGTCTTCTCATGCAAAGATCCTGAAAAAAAACAACCGGCACGCGGTTCCCGTGGCCAGGGGGGCACCAGGTCACGCGCCCTCACTCATCCACTCACGATTAGCTCATGTGAGAACAAGGCACCAAGAGCCACGGGAGGTGACGTACACGGGGTTGGCCCATGAGCCAGAGCTCAGCTACTTGGGTTTAGCGACGCTGCAGGGACAGACCCGAGCACAGACGACGTGTCAGTCCTTAATCATGAGGCGGTCGTGGGAGGGCTTGCGAGGGCGCGAGACGTTCTTAGCGACGAAGCGCCGGTCAGGCAGTCAATAGTTCAAAAGTAGTCTGCAAAGGATTGTAACTTGCTCTGATAAAATGCAAAAGGGGATACATGCCATAGGGACGGACCCACACGGCCCGGGGATAGTGCAGCCCGAGGGGCGCCCCCAAACTGAATGAACTAGAGAGATGTCACCTAGTACCGTTGCTGAAGAGTTGTTGAAGTAGCCAAAAAATGCATGCTGCTCAAGCCGTCCCTCATGAGCCGCTCCGGTGCCGAGCCTAGAGAGGCTCGGAGGGACCGGAAGGCTCCTAAGAGTGCTCCTCCATCTCCGCCAGGAGCGCCTGGTGCCTGGCTTCGCAGGCCGCCTGGGTGTCCCTCATGCAACGCTGGAACGCCTCAGTTGTGCCCGCCAGGCCAAAAGGCATGCAGACGTAGTTGTGAGGCGGACCCTCGCATCGGCCGACACGGGACAACCACATGAGCTGCCGAGACGCGGCCCTGTTGAGCCTAGAGATGTCGATGCAGATGCAGAACTCCTTACCCTCGCTAGGGCAGTGAGCTCCGCCTCGCGTCAGGCGATGATCGCCTTGTAGAACCCTTCCTTCCTGAATCTCCTTGATTACCTTGTTGATGAACTCCTGGACGCTTGGTGCCTCACGCCTGCTGCCTTCTCCTGGGAAGCGTGCTCTGAAGAGTGCCTCCACATGGTGCCCAAGCGCCAATCTCGCGACATTGGCTAGATCTGAGGCCCTCCAAAGGAGAGCCCCCGAGTCCAGCCTGAGAGGGGCACCGGGCACGCATACCTATGCGATGGGAGAAGGCGCCGCGTTCGGAGACGCGAGACTCGGCGCTGCGTCCTCGAGTGATGCTTCCTCATGAGACCCCTGGCTCAGCTGCAGCTTCTTCGTCTTGGGGGCGACCTTAGGAGGGAAGGCACCATCTTCATCTTCTACGTTTTCAACTGCTGCAGCCTGGAAAGCGCGCTTGAGGGAGCACACCGCATCCTTCTCCTAACATGCGATCATGATGATGCCGCCGCTTCCTGGCATCCTGAGGATGTTGTAGCCGTGGTGCATGGCCGCCATGAACCTGGCCAGTGCTGGGTACCCTAGGATGGGATTGTAGGGAAGACGAATGTGGGCGACGTCGAAATTGATGAGCTCGGTGCGGTAGTTGTTACACTTGCTGAAGGTGACAGGGATGCGAACTTGCCCGATAGGGTGTGTTGATCCATCGGTTACTCCTAAGAATGGCTTGGTGGGGTGCAGCTAGTAGTATGGCACCTGGAGTCTGTCGAACATCTGAACGAAGAGAACATTAAGCCCTGCTCCGCCATCGATGAGGGTCTTGGTGACGGTCACATTGCTGATGACGGGGGAGCAGAGCATGGGGAGCGTGCCAGTGGTGGCCGTGCACTTGAGCCGGTCTGAGGAGTCGAAGGTGATGGCGCGCTTGGACCACTTGAGAGGGCGAGTCGCTTCAAGCTTGGGGAGCGCTACATTCACCTCACGCGCAAACTGCTTGAAGACACGATGGGAAGCCGGGGCCTGCGACCCGCCCAAGATGCAGGCAATGGACTGAGGCTCCTGAAGCCCCCAACCCCCTCGTCCTGGTGGTGATCTTCGTTCCTTCTTGGTGGTGGAGGCAGAGGAGGCAAAGCTGTGTTGCCCTGAGGGCGGTCCTCGTGAGGCTGCTCCCTCCAGTTGCCCTCGCGAGGCTGGTCCTGCCAACGGCCCTCACGAGGCTGATCGCGCCACTCCTGACGGCGGTCGCGTCCATTCTAGCGACCTCCGCCTCGGCCACCTCCATGACCGTAGCCCCGATCATTGTGCTCGGGGCAACCAAGGCGCCCATCACGGAGAGCCCTGAGCTCCTGGCAGTCGCTGGTGTTGTGGCCGTAGACATTGTGGAAGGCGCAGAACGGCCGCTTGCCCTTGGACGACTCGGGGTGGTCGCAGTCGCGCTTGGTCTCTGGCTCTGCCGCAAGTACGGCTGGCCCCTTGCACTTCGTGTCCTTGGCCTTGGTCTTCTTGTCTTCTGGATCAGCATTAGGGAGCTTGAGGAGAGAGAGGTGGCCCTCCTCAGCCCTTGCACACTTGTTCGCCATGTTGAACATCTCTAGAGCGGTGCAAAGGTCCTCGTGGATGGCTAGCTCCTCCTTCATCTTGACATCACGGACGCCATCAGTGAACGCGGAGATGATGGCCTCATCAGACACCTTAGGGATCTTGAGGCGGACGTTGTTGAAGCATTAGATATACTTATGCAGGGTCTCTCCAGGTTGCTGCTTGATGCGGCGTAGGTTGGCAGCGGTAGGCGGACGGTCGCTGGTACCCTGGAAGTTGGCGATGAAGCGGCTGCGCATCTCCTCCCAGGAAGAAACCGACCCCTCAGTCAGGTTCAGGAGCCAAGAACGCGCGCCATCCTTGAGGGCCATCGGGAACCAGTTTGCCATGATCTTCTCATCACCGTTGGCCGCCTCGATGCTCAGCTCGTAGAGCTGTAGGAACTCGGCGGGGTCTACAGTGCCGTCGTAGCGTGGAGGCAGGTCAGGCTTGAACTTGCTCGGCCAGACGACATTGCAGAGCTCTGCAGTGAATGCACGGCATCCCGCCGTGGCCATCGGAGGTCGTCGAGGGGGTGGAACGTAGTCTTGGTGTGCGCGCGCCACCACCTCCTGCGGTGGCTCGCGAGCCTGGTGTTGGGGCGCTGGAAGCACGCACTCTTCTCCTTTGGGATGTTGCACCACCTCGCAGCTCACATCATCTCAAGCCGGCGCCGGGCGCTGCAGGTCACGTCGCAGAGCCATACGCCTTGGCTCGATGATGGCGCCTCGGGCCGGGGGTGGAGGAGGAGCCCCTGCGCGACGTCACCTGCTGCAGGTGGTTGCTAAGGTAGCGAGCGAGTCAGCCCGTCGGAGCCCCCGTGCGCGATGCTGATGAGCTCGGTGATACACTCGAAACACTCCTCGTAGAGATCACCCACTGGACGGTAGCGAAGAAGCTCCTGCACCGTGAGCAGAGCGGCCTGCGCATCCACCTGGCTACGGCGCACGTGGGATGAAAAAGTTGCTGGAGTCATGACAGAGTGGCGGTGCGACCGTCACGGCGCACCGAAGGGTGCAGCGATGAAGCTTGCTGCTCGTGGCCAGTAGGGCCCGTGGCGGCGTTGGCCACCGGAGAAGGAGCGCGGCGGGCGCAGCCGTCACCCGCCGGAGCCATCTGAGCGACGCGGGCGGCGACTGCCGCCCGACGCTCAGCGTGAGCCCTGCGCGCGTCAGCCATGGAGGTGTCGGAGCATTGACGAATCAAACAACGGAAGAGGGGATCCGAAGCACCCCTACCTGGCGCGCCAAATGTCGGATTTCGGGATCCGGCAACCCTTGAGAGGTTCGATCTCTGGGGTGCGTGCGGAGATCTCAACCTGTCCAGCCTGCCTACTCGCGATCCTCCCTAGCCTAGAGCGTCAAGCTCACAGAGACACAAAGACACAGAGATTTATACTGGTTCGGGCCATCGTTGTGGTGTAATACCCTAATCCAGTGTGGTATGGTGGATTGCCTCGAGGGGCTATGGATGAACTAGTACAAAGGATGAACAAGCCTTAGGAGGTGAGGTGTTCTTGAGCTGGTGTGGTTCTCGGGTCAGAATGGATCTCTCTCTCCCTACTATGGTGGTGGCTAAGTCCTATATATAGTGGCCTTGGTCCTCTTCCCAAATATGAGCGGGAAGGGATTCCACAATGGTAGGATTTGAAAGGGGACAAGTAGTACAATCTATCCTGACAAAAGTAGTCTTCGCCTGCAAAAAGCCTCTGGTCATGACGCTGCGGTGGGCCCGGTGATGACCTATGTCCTGCTGCCCTGGCGGTCTTGGTCTTGTTGCACCAGAATGGAAACCTTTGGCTGATTCCTTGGGACTCCGTGCATGTGGCTTGCCTCCCTTGCACCAAAGAGGAAACATTCACTCTGCACCCACCTGGCGCCCGCCTGGCCTTGGTCGTCATGGCTCACGTCAGCTGAGCCTCATGAGGTAGCTGAATAGAACTCTCCGCCCCTCAAGGGCCCTCCTGAGGAGGCCAACTCCTTCGGGGGTCTTGGCATTGTCTCCCTCGCAAGGCTTGGCCCCTCGCGAGGGTCTTCACTACAAAAAAAATACACTTCCGTGATGATACGTGTTTGTCACAGTAGGTCACATTTTTGTCATGCATGTACATCCATGACGATTTTATGACAGAATCAAGATGGTCATACCTGTGCTGTCGTAGAAGTGTTCCATGACATTACCAAAATTATCATCACGGAAGTGTCCACTTCCATGACGATAAATCGCACGTCACAAAAGTGCTTTCGTCAAGGGTGACCGACACGTGGCATCCACCGTAACGGAACGCCGTTAAGCTAGTGTCCGGTTTTGGATCCGATAACCCGTTAACAGCCCCGACCAATGGGGATTTTCCACATGTAAAATCATCATTGGCTGGAGGAAACACGTGTCGGCTCATCGTTGGGACAGATGTCATCCACTCATTGGACAGAAGGCGCCTATGATACGTCGACACGTGGCACGGCCCAACAGAGGCCCATTCCTGTGAAAAGGCCGGCCCGTTTGACTTGGTCAAAAGGTGGCGGGCCGGCCCATGGAAAGCCTGTTAACGGCCTGTTCGCATATAGCCCATTTACAGCCCGCTAACCCAAGGCCCGTTACGCCCTATCCGAATTAGGCCCAGTAGCGTCATCTGGGCCATCCAATATGATTCCAGCCCGTTTTAACTTCGGCCCATGTATGGCCCATGACGTCTTTCGGCCCATATGAGGCCCTTTGTAACTCTTGGCCCATTAACGGCCCGTGGTGAAACTGGCCCGTAATAAACAGTGTATCACTTTATACCCATTAACGGCCCATTATTCCATTGGGCCGTTTCCAGCCCATGTTATCTTTCGGCCTTCTCAGGGCCCATTTATTCTTGGGCTCATTTCCAGCATTCGGTTACTTACGGCCCGTTACTGTCATTTTCTGCTTGTGGGCCAAATTCAGCCCGTTGTTACAGTCGGCCCGTTTGTGGCCCGTTAATACGTTGGGCCGTTTTCATAGCGTCATCAAATACGGCCTATTAACGACGGCCCGTTATGGTCGGCCCATGAACGGACGATTCCAACTCTAGCCCGTTTACGGCCATAATGCGGTCTGTTATTGGCCCATGTTTAGCCAATCGATCATACGGCCCATATAAGGCCCATTGATGATACGGCCATAGAAGGCCATTTTCTACGGCCCGTAGAAGGCCCATTGTTTCTACGGCCCGTAGAAGGCCCATTGTTTCTACGGCCGTAGGAGGCCCAGTGTCACTACAGTAAATATGTAGCCCATGGTTATTGTGGCCTAGTTTTAAAAAATAGGTTATTGCGGCCACTAGCAAACCGCGGAAAAAGAACTGCACTGACTACAAGCAAACAAATAAACAAGACAACAAGGAAATAAATAAGCAAGCAACTAACGCTAGGCTATCACGGCTATTACACATATTACATCCACTGGGCATCAAAGTTCGCCACCAGTGCAAATATAGGGAACAAAGCAGCATATCATATACACTGGTTGTCAAAGTTGGCGACCAGCGCAAATAAACGCCGCAGCAAAACAAATCCAGAACTGAAACCACTTCAGAAGATCTCAAGAAACAATATCCTGGGTACCCATAATGCTGGCAAGATGCTTAGCAAGCTTATTAACTTTCTCTTGTTTGGCGCTTAAATCCTCCAGCGCTTGCTGTTGCACCAGGAAGTATGCATCTGAATTCTGCAGGGACTTCCTCAGTCCTTCAGCTTCCTGTCGCAGCACATCTGATCGATGTCTTTCAACTTGAAGTTGAGACTCAAGAAGACGAACTGATTCAGGCAGCGAGTTCGAAGAGCTTGTGCCAGCAGTAGTGGCCAGTAACTCGAACACTACATCAAGACAGGACTTTTGGGTTCTCTCACTGTCGTCAAGATAGTTTTTATCAGCTTTCTTGGAGACCAACAGGGATGTCTCACTATCTTGAACCTTATCTGCATTACTTCCTTTACCATTGCATAACGCGGTACTGTTCTCCAATATTTTGTCCGCATTCTAAAAGAGAAACAAGCAGACACATCACAGGTTTACCATGTTGTATATGAAACTCATTTTGGTAAATGAGTTCAGTAGTAAAGTGGACAGGATAACAGCATGAAACAAACATATATCTATGTACCATGGTCACTTTATGGTCTATATCATTCTAGTTTTTGTTGCCAAATCAAGATAGAGACACAGTTCAAATAATATTTGTTCAAGACAAAGCAGAATAGACAGAATATAAGTGTGGGAAACTATAGAGCAATAACAACACTTGTAATGTGCATGACATGAGAACATAACTGTTTATTCAATTGAAACTGAAATCAACATAGAGCAGGTTACAACAGCAAACCAGTTAAAGAAACAGGTTTAAAACATACCTGTTGCGCCATTGGAGTTTCAATTCCATCCTTCAAATTTGAAAATAGTTGGTATGAGTAAATACAGTAATGCAAGAGCAAAGGAGTATGAACCATAGCTACAGAACCTGACCTGAGAACAAATCTTCTTCTCCTTTAAGCGTTGAGTTGGGATTCGGAGTGGTGGTCCTCGTGCTTTGGGCACTGCAGTTCCCTTACTAACTGCTCGTGTTTGGGTGCTCTGTGGTGGAGACGGTGTTGTGTCAACTGGAACTGGGTTACTATCTGCCGGGGTTGGGGTTAGAAGGGGTGTAGCTGGTTCTCTGTCCAACTGGGTAGGGGTACAATCTGCGAGAGTCTGGGTTATGTGTGGTGGATCTGGTCCTTGGGCAAGTACAACCGTGGTTCTATCTGCATCAACTGGTAGCACTATCTTTTCTGAAGACCGTGTTGTTACTCCCTTAGATACTGCCATCACCCTCTCCAATTCAAATGGCTGATAAACAAGAAAAGTAATTGAAAGTATAGACATTGTATGATAGACAGGTGCAATGGATAGTGGGGAATAAAAGAGGGCATGAAATAATTCACATTTATGTTGTCTAACCAAACAGGATAGCATGACACAATTTCACATATATGATGGCTAACTAAACAGGATAGCATGACACAATTTCACATTATGATGGCTAACTAAAAAAGATGGAAAGACATAGTTCAAAATATGATGACTATGTAAACAGGATGACATGATATAACTATATAATGTGTTTATTAAATAGGTTGGCATGCCATAATTCACATACATTCACGGATAGAATGCCATAATTCAAAATATGATGACTGTAAACACTAAACAGGATGAGATGATATAACTATATGATGTCTTTATTAAATGGGTTGCCATGCCATAATTCAGATAGATGATGTGTATGTACTATGTAAACATGATGGCATGATATAATTCAAATATATGATTTATATAGTAAGCAAGTAAGCAGATGGCAATCCATATATGATGTAAAAACTAAGCAATGCAAGACAACATGCATGACATGGGTAATATAACCCTGCCAAGTTTGAGCATAGACCTCAGGGGGGAAATAGGACTGGTCATCAGTCTCTGAATCCTCCTCTGAGGAGCTCTCTGTAACCAGCAAGATGTCTGCTTCAGCAGGTAGCATTGTCTGCTCTGAATACCTTGTTTTCACTCCAGATACTTCCATCACCGCTTCAAATGGCTGATGCACAGGAAGAGTAGTTGAATATACAAACGTTGTCGACAAATGGAACACGTAATACAAAAAATGATAGCATGATATAATTCACATACATGATGATTGGCTAAACAGCATGGCATTGCATAATTCACATATATAATGCCTTTGCAACAAGATAGCATTGCATAATTCACATATATAATGTCTTGCAACAAGATGGCAATGCATAATTCACATATATGGTAATTAGACACTGAACAGGTGGCATTCACACAAAGCATGTCTAAACTAATCAAATGACATAGCAATGCGAGACACCATACGCACGATATGAGCAACATAACCCTGCCAAGTTAGAGCATACACCTCGGGGGGGGGGGATAGGACTGGTCATCTGTCTCTGAATCCTCCTCTGAGGAGCTATCCGTAACCAGCGAGATATGCGCTTCGTCAGATAGCATAGTCTGCTCTGAAGACCTTGTTTTCACTCCAGAATTTGCCATCACCGTGTCAAATGGCTGATGCACACGAAGAGCAGTTGAATGTACTAACATTGTTGACAAATGTAATATGTAACGAAAAAAAGGATGGCCTGATATAATTTACATATAAGATGACTGGCTAAGCAGGATGGCATTGCAAAATTCACATATATGATGCCTGGCTAAACAAGATGGCGTTGCATAATTCACATAAACGATGAATAAACTAAACAGATGGCATTCGCACAAAGGATGTCTAAACTAAGCAGATGACATATTTGATGTATAAAGTAAGCAATGCAAGGCACCATATGCATGATATAACCAACATCAGCATGCCAAGTTAGAGCGAAGACCTCAGGGGGTAAATAGGAGTTGTCTTCTCCTTCTGAATCCCCCTCAGAACAGATATCTTCCTCTCGATTACAATCCGAAATGCGTGGAGGGGGGGCTGCCTTTGCGCCTACCATGGAGCGACGTCTGCATGAAATTTTATTGCCACGCAAGGCTCGTCTCTTTTGCTCTACATGTTCAGTTCCATTGTTTACAATAACTGTCATGCATAGGAATAAAACATAGTGAGATTATGTAAGGAGTGCATGCAGAAATCCAGAGTGATGGTAGCAACCTGTGGATAGACCCAAAACCAATAATAGCAGGCAGATAATGGCTTCAGTTAAAAAATACAGATAATGGCTTCTTTACTGTTTGTTTCCCACCCAACATGAAACTCATAGTAGACACCGGAGATTAACCAGATAGTAGATAGATACTATTGATTGCGGCCCCGATATGTACCCCACAACCATTTAAAAACTCAAGTTTGACCATTAGTTTGGAGCTGACTCAGAGTCTAATCGGTGAACAGGACGATAAAGTAGCATGTAATATTAAGCGATGCATAACGTAAGCAGACACGAAAGAGTGCGACCTCTCTTGCGGACCCGTGTAGTCCTCGAGGTCATCTGCTCGGTTGATGATGGTAATGCAGTTTTCATGGCTGCCGGCGGCGGGGAAGAAGATCTGAGGCGGCGAAAGACAGTCTGGAGGCCGGATCCCTGCTGTGCTGGACCCTTCTGTCGTTGGAGCAGCTGAGCTGGGGTGGACGACGGCGCAGCAGGAGCGGGACAAACCACGCAAGGTTTTCTTTGACAACTATCTGTAAGAGAAGTAATTCTGTAAGGGCTCGTTTGAATTGGAGGATTCCAACAATGCAGGGATAGGAAATAGACAGGAATAGGATAGGAATGCACGTGCAAAACAGAGAATTTAAAAACACAGGATTTCTGCCAATCTGGGTGTTTGATTCACAACAATTGGAAGATCACAGGATGCAAAGAAGCATGGTGAGATTAAGTCAAACCACAAGAAAATGTACGGTTATAATGCTATTATGCTACTATCTCTTAGTCTTGTGCTTCATGAATAGGAATTTGAAAAGGAGGACAAGTGAAAATTAAAATTCCTACGTTTTTTCTTTCAAGGAGACACTAAAGGAACAAATCCTACAGTTTTCCTTTGCTCCATTCCTTTGAACCAAATTCATGAATAGTAGTACCATAGGAAACTTTCCAATTCCTATGTTTTTCATTCACTTTTCCTTTCAAGCACTGGCGATTCTAGTAGGCAGGCTTGAGCAAGGAAAAGCCTACACTAAAAAATGTTTTTGTGCTACTTCTATTACTTTGGACCCAGGCCACTGCCCTACTAGCTCAACTCCCAGGGCCATCGACAAATGCACAGCTCAAACGCGCAGAGATAAATAATGATGGCGTTCAAGAGAGTCCATCACGGATAGCTAAGTTGCCTGGTACCTCACTGCTTGTCATATAGTAGGATAAAATAATCGTATTTCCCGTTACTACGTGTGCTCAGTGGACAATATATATAACATGTAGAGTAAAAAAGAGATGCAACAAGTGTACAACCTCTTTGGCGAAGCCATGTCGATCTCAGCGTGATTGGGTTGGCCGGTGAGGATGCTCCGGCTGACTTGGCTGTCGGAGGAGGGGAAGAAGATCTTAGGCGTCTGGAGATGGAGCCCGAGGTACTGCTCCGCTGTGATGGAGGGTTTCGTCGTTGGAGCAGCTCCGGTGAGTTGTACGACGCCGAGGCTGAAGCAGGACAAGAGAGACAATGTTAACCTGAGTGGAATTCTAATAGCATCTCCAATACATGACGTAAAATACATAACCACAAAGTGCTAGATGTAAAATACATCAGCCGCTCATCTCTGAACTTAACTGTCAAACTGAATTTAACTGTCGAAACTGAACTTAACTGTCGAAACTGAATTTTGCTGTCGAAACTGAATTTTACTGTCGAAACTGAACGCACTAGCAAGGTGAGGCTACACGTCAGTCGACTGACTTTTTCATCTCTGGTCAGTCGATTTTGCAGCCGTTGGATACGAAATCAAGGGCCTGCAGTTCATCTTCAACCTCCACCCCCCTGAGCCGCCAGCCACCACCGGCCAAACAGCAGCCCCCCGCCGCCCGCGGCCGGCGGTGCGCCGCCCCGCCCGCCCGAAAACACTCCCCACCGCCGGTCCGCCGCCGCCCCGGCCATCCCTCTAGCCCCCCCCGTGCCGAGCTTTTTCTCCGGCGATCCCCACGCCACCGCCCCACCACCGCCCCCACCCTGAACCCTAAGATAGATAGTGGGGTACCTCTCCGGCGAGCCCCCTCCCCGCTGCGGCTGGTTCTTCCTTCACCCCGGCGAGCCCCCCCCCCCTGAAAATCGACTGACCCAAAGTCGATTCAGTCGACTGAAGTGTAGCTAAATCGGAGCAGCATCGCAAGCAAGAGCAAGAGCGAGAGCAGCAGCACGAGCAAGAGCAATAGCAAGAGCAGACCAGGCAGGGGACCGAGAGCAAGAGCAGAGTAGCAGCGTGAGCGAGAGCTAAAGCAGCAGCAGCTCCTACTGATGTGGACGTCACCGCCGAGGGAGCGACGCCGTGGAGGAAGTGGCCGGCGACGCCGCCGTGGATGGAGCCGCGCCGTGTCGGCTTGGGACCGAGCACCGACAGCACCGTGAGATAGAATCAAGAAGAAAATGCGGCGATTAGTGTACAACCTCTTTGGTGGCGCCGATTAGGCCGCAGCTTCATCCGAGGAAACAGTGGTGATGATGCTCTTCCAGTGGTGCAGGTGAAGATGGCGGTGCGGGAATGGAGGTGGCACGAAAGACGAGGGAACGTCGGGGCAGCTCGTTGGAGGTGGAGGACGGGGTGGCTGAACCGGCGGGACGACAAGATCGACGACAGATCCTCATCCGGTACGATGGATGAGGGACGTCGAGGTGTTGCTGTGGACGACGTCGTCAGGGAAGAGGCTCCGGCTGGGTGGCGGACGGAGCAGGGTGTGGGGCTTCGTCGCGTGTTTTCATGGTCTCGGTGTATGAATGGGTGGGAGGATGGGATGGGAGTAGGGAAGACGCGCTTGTCCAAAATGTGGGGTAAGTTACGAAAGTACCCGCACCGATTTGAGGCGGTTCTTTCGGTTCAGAGGTACTACGGGCATTTCACGTGTCGGGATTTCACAGGAGGTGGGAGTTTTCGCGCGCGTTGTAATTTCGGAATAGCAAGGCACGGGTTGAGATGGAGGGAGTTGTCAGAGCACAACGAGATAAAGATATATCTTAAATATTTCGGGCTAACAAGGCGCGGGTTGAAATTTCCAGACAAGCCTAACATGTACTGTACCAAATCAATTCGCACTACAAATGTCATTCAAAACTTTGAATTCATGTTATGTTCAATTAAAATATTTCGCTACGTGTATAATGCATGCAACCTACTACTCAAATGAACGTTTTAGTGCATTCCAAATGTATATACTACCGCTTCAATATGAACTAAATTTGAATTCGTTTCTCTATTTGAATAAGATCTACATTAATGATTGTTGTGAAGTCAAAGCATTTGAATTCGTTTCTCTGTTTTAATAAGATCTACAATCATCATTATTGTCAAGTTAAACCATCGTTTGTGTATTATCTTCACAGCACACCACATGATTAGTCTCGAGTTACATATGAACTATGTGTACTATATGAACTCGAACTCGATTTTTTGAATCCACTTTATGTTGATTTCAAATCACATTACATTTCTAGCTGTAGCTAGATCTTCAAAATCTAAACCATGTCTCATATGTATAATGTGTTTATCACATTATGTATGGTGCCCCGCCCCCTACGCCTACAAGTATTTAGATGTGAGTTGCAAACACCACACATTACCACAAATTCAAATAAAATGTGAGAATGTTCGATATATAGTATTGTTTAGATTGTTCGATATTTAGTTGTAAGCTGCAAACGCCACACATTATCACAAATTCAAATAAAATGTGAGATTGTTTGATGTATAGTATGGTTTAGATTGTTCGACATTTAGCTGTGAGTTGCAAACGCCATGCATTATCACATTATGGTATAACATGTGCACAACACGCGTATCACCGCTATATTCATGCATGCATATGTTTAAAACACTATGATCTCCTATTCAAATATATGAATCCACTTTCATATCAAATTATGATCTTTGTTAGTCTCTTACACCCACACAATCCTCTAACCTTTGTAGCTACCACTAACTTTCTCTCGTGCATGCACACGTCCTCCTCGCCCTCCCCCTCCCTCGGCATTCTATCCACCGGGCACATTCAATTTTTTTTCTTTAGGTCGTTCTCCCAGAGTCTCCACAACTCCTTTCCGACACACACCAATTGATAAACCTCTCCAGCGATGCCTGCCTACAACATACACACGCACCTTCAATCTCCTCCTTTATGTGTCCTTGCCTCGTGTCTCTCATACGGTCACACACACGTGTAAACTCTCGCCCCTCTTTTCATCGATCTCACAACCGCACACTCCTCCCCCTATCTAGCTAGTAGCTGGGCCTCTCGCACCACCTCCTAGCTCCATTCTCTCTGTCTATCCGTCTCGCTGGGCCTTATTTGCCTCTAACAAATGGACGTACACCGACCGATCTCCCGCTATACATATAGCTAGCTAGGTCCTTATAACTCATTTTTACCCACGCGTCGATCGATCTACCTCATTAGTTATGTCTCTCCCTTCCTCCGACAAACAACAATTGATCTACCGATCTAGTTAGGTTTGCTTACCAAACACATGGTTCCCCTTCATCATCCATGGATGCGTCCCGACAGATCTATCACGCACAGGCACACACAGAAACACATCCCCACTCTTATTGATAACATTGCAGTTCCACCCTCAGTTTGTCTAGTAGGCCTCTCCCACCATCTTCGAGAAGCAACTCCATCACCCATCCAGCACTCTACCTCTCTCCCTCTCTCTCCTCTCTCTCTCTCTCTCTGTCCCATCATATTTGCCGTCCTTCAGTTATGTATGGATGTCGACCGATCTCCCTCAAGACATAGCTGGGTCTCTCCTTCTCAACACATATACGAGTCGTTCTACCTCTATAGTTAGGCCTCTGCCTACCCCTCCCCCACCCCCCCCCCACACACACCGATACATCGAGCGCTCTAGTCATGTCTCCCTGCCACACACAAACTTGACATGTGCCCTCTGACGTTCCGGTAGGTCAGTCGCCCTATATCTTTGACTTGCACACACACACAATTTCGATGGCTCTCTTCATCGATCTCGCACCCACCCACTTGATCCTCTCTTCGACTCTATCGATATCTATGACCCCTCCCTCTCTTCTCGTGGATCGCCCGACCCTCTATATATGATATGGATAGGCCTCCATTTCACATACATTGCATGCAAACTTTTGTTTGAGATGTCATCGACACATATTCCCACAAATACATTCACGAAATCAACCCCCCCCCCCAAAACAAAAAACACTCACAAACGTGGTTTGTATCTCTCAGACACACCCACGTAGGTGGGGGAGGGGACATGCACAAGGAGAAGAGGTGCATGCACGGCGCACGTACTCCCGTCTCTTTCCCAACCACACCCGCGCTGGTACATGGTGGAGCTCATTTCTATACGAAAAGGCAGCCCACATGGTAATTTGGCACGTGTACTGGTTGTCCACTTGGTGGAGGGAGGATCGTCTACCATGGGTGAACAAACAAATTGCGACTTGACGCGTTATGTTGAAAAAGAGGCAAACCATGTGGGGCCTACCTTAGAGGCAAGGCTCTATACACTGGAGTACTTTTGATGTGTCCCGTCAACTCGCAGAACAAGGAGAAGCTTGCTTAGTACGCCGTCTCCCCCGCCCACGGGCGCGGTGGCTCGCAGGATGAGGTGAAGCTTGCTTAGTACTGTACGCCTTACGCCCGCTCCCTCGCCCACGCGGCGGTGGCTCACAGGACGAGGAGAAAATTTTACTACTCCCTTTGTTTACTCCTCGTCCCTACTACCTTGGTTATAGAGATTATATCATATTGTTTGGAATATATATGTCCTTTAGTAGATTTCAATATGAACTACTAGTACATACTCCAAACACTGATGTATATAGACGTATTTTAGAGTGTAGATTCACTCATTTTGCTCCGTATGTAGCACTCTCCCTCGCCCCTCGACCCTCGCCCACGTGGTGGACGTGCAGCAATTCATTTGGTCTCATATAGCCAGAACGATATATACTGCACTACCATTATTGCTCGACTTCCCGAAGAGGCGAAGAGCCAATCGCAAGGTTAATATTTTGGAGATGCCAAGCGCAAGGTTATAGGAGAACGAGTAGTAGGTGCCGCGTCATTTATAAATGAAGTTTTTTTCTTCAGTGGCACGTACGCAATATGATAGGTTCATATGGAGAGAAAAGGAAACCGCTCTACTATATACATAGTCAGGACGGGCCAGCCTACACGGTTGCTTGCTGTGGTTGCTCTCTTCACACTCTCTCGCACAAAACGACTGTGGCCACATCTCTAACATCCCGGCGGATCACGTCCGCTAGGGGAAGGGGTGGATGCTTAGTGTAGATGCCGCCACCGTAGCCGACGGCGAAAAACCACTGTCGGCGCGTCCCGATCAGGGGTCCCCGCCGTTCTCTCACACAAAGCCGGCGAGGTTGCCTTCGTCCCTTGCTCACTGCCGCGGCGTGGGCAGTTGCCGCCTCCCGCCGCCCTCCTCAAGGTTGAGCTACGTCTCGACATCCCTCAGGTACAACTCCCTTTACAGCCGGCTTGCACCACTGATCCAGCTGCCCACATCACTCCATGTGGATATTTCTCTACTTCTTTGCCATGCACATACCTCTACTAGCTTCTACATAGTATATTTTTGTGAGTTTATGTCTCATCAACTAGTCTCAGTAATCTTATTCTAATCATGCTTCTTCAATTTCTTTGCCACAGGGATGCTCATCTCGATTTTGGTGAAACTGCACAAAATGATCCGATGGTCAAAAGGTTGCAAACTTCATTTTTTAGGAAGTTCAAACATTGCCAGCAAATTGAAGCCTGGTTATGGTTCACGGTTCAAGGGCTAGGGACTGCATGGATCGTTTTTTTCTTTAGCTGCCTCTGTTCCAAAATAAGTGTCAACTTTAGTAGTAGTACAACTTTGTACTAAAGTTTGCATAAAGTTGAGACACTTATTTTGGAACGGAGGGAGTACATATTTGCTATGATCTGTCAATCATTGAGATGCAATAGCATGCATGTTAGTCTCCTTTATACTTGATGAAATGTTGCAACGGGCAACCTTGGACGCAAGATACATGTAACAGAAGCTGGAAGCTTCATAGCATTGTACAAATTTATCTCGCTGATAAATTACAGTACGTACTATACTAGTACTTCCTCCGTTCCTAAATATAAGTCTTTGTAGAGATTTCACCATGAACCACATGCGGATGTATATAGATGCATTTTAAGTGTAGATTCATTCATTTTGTTCCGTATGTAGTTCACCTAGTGGAATCTCTACAAAGACTTATCTACTAGTAATAGCTAGCCCCCACTACTAGGAATTCTCTATCCTCTCCTTGAGCCACATCATCAAAATTAATGTAGCCGTTAGATGAACTAAATCAGTCCATAATAGCCGTCTGATCTAGACGTTGAGAGGCTCCGCACTAAGCCACATGCAAGCATGCAGAAATACCGTGGCATGCATGTGAGTGGGTTTTAAATCACATCAACATGTCTGCATGCAAGCATGCACCGGTAGCATGCATGTAAGTGAGCTTTTAAGTCCCATTAACATGTCAAAAAGAAAAATATAATCCCATTATGCAGTAGGAGTTGGCTGATCTTTTTTCCTTACGTGGGATGAATGATGGGAGTTTTTTTAGTTTGGCTACCACATTTGTCATGCGGTTATAGAGTTTTTTTAGTTCTATGAAATCGATAATTTTACGCAGAGAGATATACGGCTGTTCCGCGGCAACGCGCGGAGACTCATCTAGTATTTAGGAACGGAGGGAGTACTATGTAAAGAGTTAGGTGTCGCACGGTGTCCAGAAAATATGGTGATAGTGTGAGGTGGGCCATGTAATCACTGAGCCTGCGTGTTTTCATTGCTCTTGCACTCCTCCGCTATAAGAATGGAGAAAATTGTAATCTAGTAGTACCTCCTTTCGCCGAAAGCGTGGGACATCCAGCAGTCCTACCACCTCAGTAATAAAGACCAATGAGCCATCAAATCACATAGACCCAACAGTAAGTTGGACGGACAAAGCAACCATCACTCTTGCACCAGTGAGAGGTCGCGTTCGCTCTTCCCGGGCATGAATGTGGCACCGTTTCTTTGGAGCGGCGCTGACCGTTTCGGGCGGGAAGCACGTGCGGGCGATGGAGGGGCTTTGGGTGGGCCAGGCTGGTCAGGAGCGGGCGTGGCAGCCGTCCGACTGTCCCTACCGGACACGCCCAGAAACGAGAGGATGCACCGACTCTCACGGCGAAAATCGTACACTACACACCATCTCTTTGTAGGAGTAGGTCGATTTGTCGCTCTCTCTAACACACACATGCTGTTAAACACACACACACACACACACACACACACACATGCACACGCACACACCTTGGTCCCGCTGCACCTTCTAACATGACTTATTACACCTAGACGGAGGGAGTAGTAAGTACGAGATACGGTGGCACACTGACTTAGGTCGAATACAAGTACCCAAAATTGTGTGCATGTTATAATAAGGATTCACTTAAAATAGTACGTGAGCGAACAGAGGGATCAATTGGATAGTGTTCCCGAGCAATAGCGAGATGTGTGAGGTAAGATACACCGCTGGCGCTTTTAATTTTTCTTATTAATTTGTTTGCTTCACCCTCTGACTAGTGGGACCCAACGTACTACATGGAGAGAGGTAAGGTGACTACGGTTGCATTATTTTTGCACCACTATGGATAGTCTTACCACCAAAGCCACATGACACGATTATGATTTAAATCCCAATGACTCCCACACACACACAAAAAAAACACGACATGCTTGTCACACGAATGCAGGAATGTATAAAAGGTTATTTTCGTCTCATTGAACATAACGGGAGGGTTGTGTAGCTAGTTAGCCTGTTCTCTCATCAAACTTGAGGTCTCGGGTTTGATAACTACACTTGAGCATAATTTGTGCCAGGATGATTCTTTGACTCGTCAAAATGGATGGATACGGAGCTATACGATCTCGTAGTGACCGTATAATCACCTCATCATGTATAAGTTGCAGCCTCACGCTTCACACTCTCTCTCCAGTATATATATACATGCTGGAGCCTCAGCGCTTGTAGTTGCTCTCTACACACTCTCTCACCCTCTCCAGATCTAAACAAGACTTCGTTGGCCTCTCTCTCCCCTCACTGCTGGTCAAAGAGCCGACAGGATCCGTCCGCCGGGAAGGGAAGGAGGCTTAACGTTGTCGCTGTCGGCGAGGGAGGGAATCCACTACCAGCGCAGCTGTTCACTTTCACCCAGCGGCGGCACGGGAGGGCCTCCGACCCCTTCTTCTTCGCCGTTGTCCCGTCGCCCACCGAACCACGCCCTAAGAACCTTAAGGTATAATTTACTTCTTCCACATGCATTGCTCTAGCTGCATGTATACCATGAATCTAGGATGTGGTTCAAAGAGGAAAGGAGTGGGGGAAAGTAGTGGGAAAAAGCTGTATAGCATGAATCTAGGACATGGTTCAAAGAGGAAAGGAAAGGGAAAGTAGTGGGAAAAGTTGTATAGCATGAGTCTAGGACGTGGTTCACAGAGGAAAGGAATAGGGGAAAGTAGTGGCGAAAGTTGTATCGCATAAATCTAGGACGTGGTTCAAAGAGGAAAGGAAGGGGCGAAAGTACTAGTACAGACTGGCTATCTAGCACCTACGTTGGTCGAAAAGGGAAAACAATGACAAACGCAGTACGCACATCTGTAACAAACTGATCTTTTGTTTTGGGGGACAAGGCTGTAGAGTTTGAGCAGGACTAGATTTGCTGCGCTCACATAGGGAAAGGTGTCTAAAGATAACAAAACTGGGACCAACACAAATATGCTCCTTGGTTGTTTGTTCTTTGTTGCAACAGACTGTGCATGACCACAGTACATCGGTAGATGCACATGGTGCTGGTGCGTCCACTGTCCCGTGCAACTCTTTAGCTGTTGTTAATCTAAGGCCCTGTTTGGTTAAAAACTCCCTAGTCCCTACCTGCTTGGTTCCAGGGACTAAACATGGACTAGAGGTTATTAAATGACATGCTAAAAGACCATGTTACCCCTAGTAATGAACTAATAGAGACAAGGTGCGATGCGTGGCAGGGGCAACTGTTGGAAAAAGTCCCAAAAAGACTCCCTCGGGGTCTTCTTTCTTTAGTCCCAAATGCCCACTTTTAGTCCCTAAAAGTCCCTCCTGTTTGGTTTAGATGGGACTGACACGGAGTTTTTTTAGTCCCTACACCAAAATGTCCCTGTAAACAAACACCCTCTAATAATGCCGCTGGAAAATTGATGCAATGCCACAGTTAAAAGCAAATTACATGTTTAACGAATTTTATTGTTAATATAATCTCTATGTTAATATTAATCAATGCCACCGTTTGAGAAATGCTACTGTCTTGCTTTCTTTCCCATTTAGATAAGGTAGATGCTTCTTTTTGTTGGCTTCTGTGTCATCCACCGTTATTGACCACTAGTTGTTTCCTTTGCACCTCTGTGTAAACAGGGTTATCTACTTCACCTCGTTGCCATTGTGACCTTTTGTTGCACTGCACAAAACACTTTTGTTTTAAGAGTGTTTTGTGCAGTTCAACCAAAATGTCACACCGACAACGTTGCTTGATTGCTTGATCTTAGTGGAACTGCACAAGAGGAGATCTTACTTCCTATCCGTGTTGGCAAATTTGGTTCAGATCTTCTTCTTGTGAGTTGTTTGAATTCCGCATCATGAGAGGTCAGTACTAGCCTTCTTTCACATGATTCTGCAGTGTGCTTTCATATGTTGTGCTACTTGTACGGTAATGTTGCTTGATTTTAGTGAACTGCACAAATGGAGACAAGACTTCCAATCTGTATGTGCACCGTAATATCCCATTGAGGTAAGATAAGGATATTTCACAACTGTTGGCCTGTATTTTGCCACTTTCATCAGAAAATTAATGTCATTGTTTAGTGCTATACTTGTGCTCCCTAATTGACATGCCAAATCTTACATTGAAGGCGAAGCTTGTCTGTTATTGAACCAAGTGATGAAGGGGAAGAACAAGCGGAAGAAAAACAAAAATCAACTCCCGGTGCTGTAATGAAGCACTGGAACTGTGATGACACAAGTAATGATATAGTTTTGCATCTTAATTTATTGCTATGGCTGGAACGAGCAATTGTTTTGCCACTGATTTGATGCCACTCTTAATGTAATACGTAATTATCTCTACTTGTGCAAACAGGGATCTTCTTTGAAGATACCATATATTTTAGTGGAACTGCACAAGAAGATGTTGGAAACATTAAACTAATCGAGGAGTATATAGTAAGCATGGCCACCACAGTAGATAGCAACAGATGGTTCCGGAGAAGTGCTTCATCTGTATGCTCTACACAATAAGCCTCCTGACAAAGGTTGGTACTCGCCCACTGATTTCATCCATATGATTGAGCTTTGTCATCTCTATTGGTGTTGTGCTACTGTTTAGATACTGTCATGAAAAAGTGGTATTGTCCTTGAGAAGTGCTTCATCTGTGCTGTTTTAAATATTTCCTTTCCTTTTTTCGAGCAAACAGGGATGCTAGCATTTAGTTGTCCTCTTGTCTTTGCACAACAGGATCATCTTCCTCTGAAGAAGAATATGGAGTACGTGAAGTGACTAGTTCCGATTATGCCAGGATGAAGAAGCCCTGTCTATCTTCTCATCAGAAGGAGCAGTTGAAGGATGGTTACATTACTCCCCACAAGACCAAACTAACTTCAGCTCAGAAGGACTGACAAATCTCCATTTTTTGCTGTGATGCGCGAGTACAATGTTGTTCTAGGATTCTTTCTGGTGAGTTCCATTTTTCTAAAAGTGTGCTCTACATGGACCATGTAGGTGCCTGTTTAAACTGTCAATTCATAGTACAGTTTGCTTTATACTAATCACTTTTTTGTATTTGTGCAAACAGGGGTGCTCAGCTTGATTTCAATGGGAACTGCACAAAATGTTCATGAATACATCGAATCATTCATTTCCACCACAAGAAAGGAGGTGCCGATAAGTTCAAGGCGTTGCAACATATAAGGGCGAAATCATACAAGCTACGCGCGAATTTGGTTGATTTTGGTGGAACTGCACAAAAAGAACAGCTGGTTTATTTAGCACGAGGTGCCATGTCAATGTCCGAACTGATGGCAAACCCTGCCCATTCCACAATCGTAGGCATTTGATATTTTGGAATGGGACAACCTTGTCAAATTTTGCTCATTGATTTTAGCAAGAAGACATGCGTTTGATATTTTCAAATGGGACGCCCTTTGCTGTCAGCAGCGTCGATCAATTTTTTCTTTATTCTTTAGTTGTGAAGTAAATATTGCCTCTGACATGTGAGTCGCTGAGATGCATAATCATCGATTGTTTTGAATGTTCTCTATGAATTGCCAGGCATGTGTGTTTGACTGCAATGTACAGGAACGCTAAAAAGCTGCTCAAACTCTTTGTACTCCTTTTGTTCCTTTTTACTTCGCACATTGTGAAAGTGCATACTTTTTTCTATAAGATTGGTCAAAGTATAGATACTTTGACTGCAGACAAAACTTGTATGCAGACTAGAAAGGACCGGAGGGAGTACATGTGAAACTGCTGCAAACGAGGTGATCGCCCTGGGAATAATGCTAGTATGTATTGTTTTGCATGTTCATCCAATGCCAGTGATACAAGAATTCGAACTAATCGAAATAAATTCATTCATACACGGTCGGATTTCATATAAACATGCTAGATTTCATTACATTTCATACATTCTTCAACTAAAAAGGGGCGTGCTGGAGGTATAATTAATTAACTGAAGCTACCCACCTATGTTCGGCTGAGCTGAACAGAAGCTTCAGTGACTTAACTGCAGGTGCAGTTGCGTAACTAACATGTGGCCCAGATGCCTATTGGGCCCACGTGTCAGTCAGCCAACTGCACCAACAGTTAAGTAGAAGCAGCGTCCTTCTCCAACATAGCTCTCTGACTCCACGTCGCCGCCAAGAAGCTAATCGGCCGTCAATGGTCAACCCGCCTAGCTTGGTTTCAACTGGAGGGTAGCAGCGGTGGCCTTACTTGGACCCGAGCGGCGGCGACCTACCGTGTTCTACTCTTCCTTGTTTTCTGTGTGGCGCGGCCTTGTTGGCAGCGGGGCAGGGCCTCGGCGGAGCCGGTGATGTCCTCTGTCTCGTTGCCGGCGGGCGGCGCCTCGGCGGAGTGGTGGAAATCCTCCCCCTCGTTGCCGCCAGGGTGGGTCCTTAGTTGAGCCGGCGATGTCCTCTGCCTCGTTGTTGGTGGGGTGGGGCCTCGGCGGAGCCGGCGGTGTCCTCTGCCTCGTTGTTGGCGCCGCAGGGCCTCAGCGGAGCAGGGCCTTGTTGACGCCAGCGGAGCGGGGACTCTCGGAGCCAACATTGCCCTCTACCTCGTCCTCGGTCTCATCAAACAGTGCCTCGCCAGCTTCATCGCCCTCTTTGTAGGCGGCCGCAGCCCCCACCACCCGCATGCGGTACTGCCAGCGCTCGAGGCGGCCCTCGCGGGCGGAGCAGTACGAGTCGAGCAGTGCCTCCTGCTCCGCCCGCTCCGCGGCGATCTGCTCCTTCGCCTGCAGGTGCTCCTAGAGGAGATGGTGGTTGTAGGCGGCGTTGGCCTGCGCCTCCCGGAACTGCTTCTCACGCTTCTGCCTCACTGTGTCCATGTGTTGGGCACGGGCCTCGCCGATGGTCATAGTGCAATGCACCGGTGAGGATGGCGCGGAGGAGGGGGTTGGCGCCGGATCGTCGACTACCATGTTCTTCATTGGGACGTTGTCGTCCTCCGGCTGCCTTCCAGCCAGCCGGTCGGCAGCAATGGCTGCCATCTCCTTGTTGTCCGTCGTCCGCCCATCTCGAAGAGCGCTGGAGCGCGAGGACGCCATGGTGGGCAGTTGTGGTGTGGACAGGAGAAAGGGAATGGATGCGGATGACTGCGGCTATGGCCGGCGCAGAAGTTTATATAGCAATGGTGGGCAGCGGAGGGACGGACGTGTGGCGCCGGAGTAGCCGCCTCGGCAACCGCGTATCATTAATGTGGGCGGCAGATGGACGGACGGACAACACTTGTGTCGTTTGAAGGCGGAGCAATCACCTGCACCAGGAAGCGGGGCGGGCGGCGCTGACTGTTTCGGGCGGAAAGCGCGCTCGAGCTAGGAGATGACTTTACTTGGAGAGGATGATAATAGGGACCCACCAGGGCCATGGCCTCACGTACGCAAGTGCCTCCTTACTATATAAAAACTATAAAAAAAATTGCTTCCTCCTGGTTTCCTGACATCACGGTCCCACACCATTGTCAACCTATATAGTCAATAAATGAGAGAATTGCACAAGAAGCGGCCGACAGCTGGGACCAAGCAGCTCGAGCAATATTTGTGTTTTTGAGGTGTGAGCACTGTAGAGTTTTTCGATGTTTAGCCCAGATATTAATTTTCTCCTCTGAACAACAATGAAAACATCGCTGCAGGTATTAACTGGGCGGGTTGTGGCCCGTCTAGCCCAGGCCAGATATCTAGCCCAGATATTAATTTTTTTCAAGCTGAAAATGGCTAGCCCGGCTATACTTTTTTTAGGAATACCCAAGCAAGGTCAAGTTGTTATTCTCCGCCCCGCTGGGCTGCAAATCCTAGGAGGGATGCATTAGGTTTAACAAGAAAATGTGCTTTAAGAAATAATAAATGTGATGTAATTATAAAAACTGGGTAGTAACTATAAAAAATGCACCAAACACGTAATTACTTTATATAATATTGTTTTTGGATATTAAATTTTTTAATTTCATTAATTGTTGCGAGCGCAATGTTTTGTTGGATTTTTATGTAATATAAATTTATATTAAAATTGTATTTAATCTGTATGAAATTTCAGGATAAAAATATTTCGGATCCCATCAAAATGTGGGAATTTTTATTGAATTATGTCTTCAACGGTTGGTTGATATTATTAATCGTTGTCCTAGCTAGAAAATGGGTTGTACTTTTAACAAACTGTAAATGGGTTGTAGTAAATTCCATTAGAATTCAAAAATGGGTTATACATTCTTACAAATCACAAATGGACTATAAGTTCTCTGCCACACACTTGTGGACCTACTAAGTTGACGCGTCCCCTAAAAAATAAGTTGACGCATATGCAAGGCTTTGTCAACTTATTATAGTCAACACACGGTTCTAGCAGCAGTGGCCGTTGGATGTCTATCCAATGGATGTCGTGCTTCTTCTTCAATCTCGGATATTCTTAGCTTCGGCCACCCAAAAAATGATTCCTCCCCCTGACATCTAGGGCACACCGTTTCGGAGGCTGACATGTGGGCCTACTAAGTTGGTGCGTACCAAGGGCTTTGTCAACTTAGTCAATATAAATGATTCTAGCTTCAGTGAACGTACGATGTCCATCCAACGGCCGTAGTGCTTATTCAACCTTTGGTCTTCTTGCTCCAGCCACCCAAAACAGCGCCGGTCGTGTCGCCTGCTCCTGCCTCCCGTGGCCGGCTGTGCTACCGCGGAGGCCTAACCGCTCCCATACTACTTCCACTGTTGGCCAGACCATCCCTCCACTCACCCACACCCCCTGTTATTCTGCGGCGACGGCAGCCTCACACCACAGCCGAACCAGTGAACCCTCGTACTCCTTTTTGGGTGGGCATCCACTGCCGCGTCTTCCCCGGCTCAGCGTCATCCCCTTCCTAGGCCTCGCCGTTGTCCACCTCCGTGGTGCTCTCGGCGCGGCGTGGTCAATGTGGTCAACGACCGACTTCCATCGGAAGAGTACTGTATGTGGAGAGGCTGACAGCTGGGTCCACGACAGCCGCAAGGAAGTGCCTCCTTATTACGCAAGAAATAATGATTCCTCCACCTAACAGCAGGGAGCCACCGGACGGGCCACCATATTTCACGAAAAAAATGTTTCCCCCTGACTACTGGGACCCACCAGCTACATCTTCGCACGCAAGGAAGTGCGTCCGGGCAAAAGAATGATTCTCCCCCTGACTGCTGTGACCCACCAGCTACATCTTCGCACGCAAGGAAGTGCCTGACAGTCGAGACCCACCTGGTCGAAGCGTACGTAGTGTTGTCATTCTGGTCGCGAACGTGTACGTACATACTGGTGGATGTAGAGGCGCGCACGTGTCGTAGTAGAGGCGCGCACGTAGCATGTACACGTACGTACAGTGGCCAGTGTGCAAGAAAGAAAATACGACCACGTACGTACATACGGGCGGGGTCTTGAATGCCTAATCATGCATATGTATGGTCAGGGCTCGTGTACATGGCTGGGAAACAGCGTCGTCGTCGTGTTCATGGGGAGCCAAACGGCTGGATCGGAACAGAGTGCGTCGTCGTGTTCATCGGGAGGGCTTGGACGGAACAGGTGATGGAAACAAGGCCTGGCGTACCGCAGAACGGAGGAAACGGCCTTGTGTTCGACCGTCCACATTCGAAACGGGATCCTGTTCATCGGGAGGGGTCTGGCGTACCGCAAAACGAAGGAAACGGACCTCCTACGGTCGAAACGGGGGTCCTATTGATCGGGAGGGGTGTGGCGTACCGCAAAACGGACTTGCATTGGGGCGCTACGGTCGAAGCGGCGGTCATGTTCATCGGGAGGGGTGTGGCGTACCGCAAAACGGGACTCCACGGGATACTGTTCATCTCCACCGTCGACCTCCTCCAGCCTCCACGGGCTACTATTCATCCACCGTCGACCTCCTCCAGCCTCCACCTATGACTGTTCATCCACGGGCTCCTGTTCATCCAGCCTCCACCGTGCGCTACTCCACCGGCTAATGTTCAACCACCCCTCTCCACGGGCTCCTGTTCAACCACCCCTCCACGGGCTACTGTTCATCCACCCATCCACCGTCTACTATCCATCCAGCCCTCCACGGGGTCGTCCTGTTCATCCAGCCCTCCACGGGGTCCTGTTCATTCAGCCCCAACTGGCTCGATCGATCGGGGTCATGTTCATCCAGAGGCAACGGCACGGGTCCTGTTCATCCACTCCCACCGCTCACTGTTCATCCATCCCCCCCCCCGCAATGCTCACTATACATCCAAACCCCCCCTGCAATGCTCACTGTTCATCCATAGGCAGCATCGGTCGGCTTCAGTTAGCAGAAGTGGCAAAGGAATCGTTCGATCGCTCGGGTTCAGTAACACGTAGCCTGTAGTGTAATCGCTCGGGTTCAGTTAGGCGACGCCTCGCTCGGGTTCTGTTAGAGCCCAACATCTCGCACACACGCGTGTACGTGTACGAGAGAAACGCGCATCGCTCGGCCCCCGACCACCCACCATAACCGGGAACTCGCTGAAATTTTCCTCGCCCTCGCTTCTACCACCGTTTTTTCCGTCATGGACGGCCCAAAGAATGTCATGCAGCTGCGTCTCGAGCCCGCCCAGGACGAAAAGCCCATTTTCTGTCATATTTTTTTGTCATAGAAGTAGGAGCCCACCACATCTATGATGATACTGGGTTTTGTCACAATTATCGTCATAGAAGTGTCATAAGTATGACAGAAAAAAATTCGTTTGGCCCAAAATGTCATGGATGTGTCTCTTTTTTTGTAGTGCTTGTGGTGTTGATGTCGAAGCTGGGTCGTACCAGGCCGTCGATGGAGCCACGTGGTGGGCCGCAGGCAGGCAGGACCGGATACCCCCAATCCAGGACGCCGACAATGTCCGAATATACCCTTCCAATATATGAATCTTTATGTCTCGACCATTTCGTGACTCCTCATCGCGTACGTGATCTCATCCGGGACTCCGAGCAAACTTAGGTCATCAAAACACATAACTCATAATACAAATCGTCATCAAACGTTAAGCATGTGGACCCTGCGGGTTCAAGAACTATGTAGACATGACCGAGACACATCTCTGGTCAATAACCAATAGCAGAACTTGGATACTCATATTGGCTCCTACATATTCTACGAAGATCTTTATCGGTCAAACCACATAACAACATATGTTGTTCCCTTTGTCATCGGTATGTTACTTGCCCGAGATTAGATCGTCGGTATCATCATACCTAGTTCAATCTCGTTACCGACAAGTCTCTTTACTCGTTCCGTAATACTTCATCCCGCAACTAACTCATTAGTCACAATGCTTGCAAGGCTTTAGTGATGAGCATTACCAAGAGGGCCCAGAGATACCTCTCCGAAACACGGAGTGACAAATCCTAATCTCGATCTATGCCAACCCAACAAACACCTTCAGAGACACCTGTAGAGCATCTCTATAATCACACATTTACGTTGTGACGTTTGATAGCACACAAAGTGTTCCTCCGGTATTCGGGAGTTGCATAATCTCATAGTCCGAGGAACATGTATAAGTCATGAAGAAAGCAGTAGCAATGAAACTGTAACGATCATAATGCTAAGCTAATGGATGGGTCTTGTCCATCACATCATTCTCCTAATGATGTGATCTCGTTCATCAAATGACAAAACATATCTATGGTTAGGAAACATAATCATCTTTGACTAACGAGCTAGTCAAGTAGAGGCATACTAGGGACATTATGTTTTGTCTATGTATTCATACATGTACTGAGTTTCCAGTTAATACAATTCTAGCAGGAATAATAAAAATTTATCATGATATAAGGAAATATAAATAACAACTTTATTATTGCCTCTAGGGCATATTTCCTTCAAAAATACCTTGGCGACCTTGGCGCCGACGAGGTTGGCAGAGCTGGTGGAGATGTTGATGGTGTCCACGCCGTAGCCGCCAGTGCCGACAATGTCTACAGCATCGTGCAGCCCCTCGACACAGACGCAGTTGCTCATCATCACCTTGGCCAGCCCGACGATCTCAAGAACGGATCAACAAAACCCAAATTAGTGGTTGCAGAAATTTCGCTCCATTTTCTTGCACTGGCAGCGCGTTAGTTCAGAAAAATCACACACCTCTTCGTAGGTCTCGCCCTTAGCCCGAAGGAGCACGAGGAAGGCGGCGATCCGTGCCTCGTTCTTCTTGTTGAGCAGCAGCACATCGTTGCCTCCGCCTCGTCCTCCGAGAAGTCGGCCCCGCCAAACAGCTGCTCCAGCGCCTGGCATCACCGCGGCTACAGGACAGGGGATTGAAAGGAAAACACGGTCAATCACCAAAGGGAACAGAGGAAGGGAGGCATTGCGGCGCACATGCACCTGCTCGAAGGTGGCGGTGCCCATGGAGGTGGCGGGGGCCGGCGCGACGGAGGGCTGCACGGCGACGCAGGCCGGTGGGAGGCGCCGAGCGATGGGCCCTGCGGCGCTGGGTCGGAGGAGGAGGAGGGACAGGGACAAAGCCCCGGGGGCGAGGTGCGTTGGCGGCAGGATCCCGTGGGGAGGCGCAGAGAGGTGATGGCTCGGGCCATACATAGAGAGGGAGAGCAGAGGAACAGTGGCATCGGCTAGGGTTCCCTCGGATCCAATCGCTCTCTCGCCTTTAGGCATGGACCAGCCACCCACGAAGTGCCACACGAGGGCAATAATATGAAATGATGAAACTGCCCTCGGCGGCCACACAAATATGCAGGCGATGGCACGACCACCCGCGCCCATATGAACCCGCATCGGGCGTGCCCACCCCCGCGATCACTGACAAGCGCGGACCACAAACCACGTGACCCACATGTCAATGAGATAGAAAAATGCCACAAAGTAAGAAACCAGGAGCACTATTCATTGGTTGTCACATCAATGAAGATCCAATGGCCAAGATCATTTCGTCTGAAGATCTAACGGTGGGGATTCGTTTGGACACCTAATCCGACGGCCGAGAATCCAAGTGCCCTGAGAAGGCTCCATATAAGACTCCAATGTAACAATGAGATGTCCAGAAAACCCAGACCGGCCACTCTATGCCAGGAGGTAGACCGTGGTGGTGAGGTGCTGAAACCGGTCAACAGTTCTATGGTCCATAGCTCGGTGATCGTGATTAAGATCTGATCAGCTGGGTGGGGTAACTGCGGATTATGTTGCAGAGATCTCATACGTCTCCGCGAAGGTGATGGTCACCATAAGATCTTTAAGAGTGTTCGTCACTCAAGATCCCGTGGTTGATTTTCACGGTGAGATGCAAATTATGAACGACGACTTGATGCAGAGGGATGGTTATGCAATGACGCCGGTCGCATCGCATGTAACTACTAGAACCGTGGAAAAAATGGCGGCGACAACACTTGAGTGACTTCGATGGTGGTGCTAATCAAGCACTTGGTCCCAAGCTCCGGGGTGAAAGCCTATGTCTGACTAGTGACGGTTATACCTGGCAATGGTGATGTTCTTACGTCATAACCTTGTTGAAGGCATTGCTCGAATACATTCAGATTGATTCTTCAGGGTGAAAGCCTAGATTCTGGCCTTGGTGGTTGGATCCGGCGACGACGACGCTTGATTGTCGCAACCTTGTTGAAGGCTTTTTTTGAGGAACCTCGTTGTCTTTTTGATATCATGAGATGGTGGTTTGGATATGGTATTTGTTGTAATTTTTCGATCACGGATCTGATCGCTTTGATTTTCTTTTCCCGCTTATGTATAGCTTTGGTCTTATGTGACTTTGCTATTTGCAAGCGTGTTTTTTTGCGTGCATGGGTTTGTGTTGGGTGTGTGCTTTTTGGGTTTGTATCCTCTTGATTTCTTTTTGAGCTAATAAAATCTATCCTTTATTGAAAAAATGCAATTAGAGTTGAGAATGTATGATCAACAAGCCCGCGGCAGATCTTTTGGCATTTGTTAGTAGCACATGCATGTGCTAACTACACGATGGGTAAACATATTTTCTTATGAAGAGGTCAACACTATATTAAATAACACAAGCCCTTACAAACATGTCGGCATCCGTCTCTGTGCGGCCTCCATCTTGACTTCATCATGAGAAAAAGTGTTACCATTGTTTTTGTGCGGCCTCCATCTCATCGAAGCAAACTTGTTTTATTCCAAGAGTTTGTAGAAGCAGTGTCCAAAAAATCATTGGTGTAGACTAGAAGACATCGGCGGATACATTCTGCATGACAAATGGATGCCTTGGAAAGAGGAAAACCGAAACAAGCCTGTAGAGCGCCCAATTCTACCTAGACGGAGTTGGGGAACACAAATTTCACACCATACTCGATGAGGCTGAGACCGACCAACCTTCGTCGATCGAAAATGGAACCGAAGAATCAAGACGCATAGCCACGGTGTCCGCTCCGTCGGACGGTGCAACTAAGACAAACACACAAGAAAAAAAACACAAGACCGAGAGTACCAAATCAGGCACCATCTTTCACACGCATCCTAACATTTGAAGGTTACATTTGGTGTTCGTCTTTTTATTTTATTTTTGCAGAGATCAAAATGTTTAAGTTTTGGACGCGGCTAACAGCCACACGTGTGGCATACTAGCTATCCGCCCATAAATCGTGTGTGGCGTGAGTAAAAGGCAGCACGTACGGGTTGTGTGTGGGCGAACATTAGAATTGCCCACACGTATGGGCGCAGCTACTTCGTGCCACACGCCCAACAAAGTTACTCATCTACACCCCGCGCGTGTGGCACGAAGCAAAGATGCCCACACATTCTGGCGCAGCTACGTTAGGTACTCCCGCGGGATGACGATTTCCATCCGGGATGACCGATGTAGTTATTCGGGGATGGCAAATGTAGTTGTAAAAGCATGACAACTCTATCTGTTTTGGTTACCTATAGTTGTCATGTCTAATTTATGGTAGTTGTCGCGCGTAATCAAACCATAGTTGCCGTGTGTGATTAACTACTTGCTACATATGGTCAAACAGTAGTTGCCATGTGTTTTACCTAGTTGCCACGTACGCGTACTGCATTTGCCATCCAACAACGTACGGGTGTCGTGTGGGCGAAATCAGTTCACCCTCACACGCGTGGACTAGGTGTTGGCTGTGTAGGCAGAAACTAGTTCGCCCACACATGGCAACTGCCAAACTGCGTGTTGCGGGCGTGTGGGCAAACTCTACAATGCCCACACATCAGCCTCGTCTTAGGTGGCATGCGAATTATGTCTCAATGTGTCAAGATTCGTGCAAACTCGACTGGACGGTTATCCACACGTGTGGACGAGTTGCAAAACTGCCACACGTGTGGGCGTTAGTATTTCCGTAAATTTTTCCTCTGAATTTTTTTATTTTGTTTTTACAGATCAAAATGTTTAAGTTTCCCCCCTAAAATTTTACGGGTAGCATTTAAGTGTGACAATGAACCCATCTATTTTCTTCTAGAAAAACTTAACATTTGCAAAAAAAAAACACTTTTGATGCGCAGGAGCCTCCCAAGAGCCGAACTGAACTTCCAAAACTAAGAGCATCTCCAGCCGTTGGCCCCCTAGGAGGCGCTAAAAATCGCCCCCTCGGGGCACACCGGCGCTAAACCGGACGCTGGGGGCATGATGCCCCCCAGTCGCGGCGCCCACGGTTTTTTGAAAATTTTAATTACGGCACAAACACGGCGCAAATTCAACCAAACTTCGACGAGTTCATTCATATTTAAATTTATTTTACAAAAAAGAAAAAAAATTAGTAGGCTACTCCTCACCGTCTCCCTCGCCGCTCCTCGCCGCCCGCCGCCCTTGCAGTTCTACATGCCGAGGAGGATGTAGAACCGCGTGTAGTCGCCGCCGTCGTCATCGTCGTCTCGTCGTCGCCGCCGCCTCCGCCGCGGCCGCCGTCCCTGCTACAACTCTCCCCCGGTTGGCGCGGCGGGTTGCACGGTCCGGGGGCGTCCTCGTCGTCGTCGCTGTCGAGGATCACGACGTCGTGCTCGTCCTCGCGCCCACGTTTGCGGGCGGCTATCTCCTCCAGGGCCCGGCGCTGCCGGACCATCTCGTCGCGGAGGTAGTCGTCCCGCGCCCACTTTAGGGCCTCCTCATCGGAGAAGCCGCGCCGGGCTATCTCCTCGTACTCCGCGGGGAGGCCGGGCTCCGGCTTGGGTGCGACGAGGACGAGGCGGCCAGAGGGGGGCGGAGTCGCCGATGCGGACGCCGGAGCTGCGGGTGCGCCCGCTGACAGGCGTGTCCTGGGATTCCGACTTGACGGGGCGGAGGCAGGGGGAGCCGGACGAGCGGACGGACGAGGAGGAGGACGCTCCGGGATGCTCCATGCGCCTCGGCGTCCAGGAACTCCCACGTCGGCGAGAGAAGGACGGGGGAGCGGGGTACTCGAGCCTCGGTGTGTTGCCGCCCTCGATGTACTCGAGGACGGTCTCCAGCGTGCGGCCGGGCACGCCCCACCATCGGCGCCGTCCCTCGGAGTTGAGCCTTCTGGAGGGCAGGACGCCGTTCGTGGACTCGAGCTGTTCGGCGTGGCGGCGACGGAAGTAAGGCTCCCAGAGCGGGCTGTCGAGGACGTACCGCGGTCCTTCCCTCGCCGCCCGCGGCAGGGAGGTGCGGATACGCGCGATCTCCGCACGGCGCGCCGCCCCGGTGGGTGGGGGTGGCACCGGGACGCCGCCGGCGCTGATTCTCCATGCCCCGGGCACCCGCATGTCCGGCGGGGCCGGGTACTCGGCCTCGAAGAGGAGCCGAGCTTCGTCCTCGTGAAGGTGGCGGCGGCTGAAGCCGTTCGCCGCCGCGCCGTCGCCGGGGAAGCGCTCGGCCATGCTTTGAACTGGAGACGGCGGGAGGAGAGGAAGGAAGGGGGAGAAATGGCGTGTCGGCGATGGTGGCTCTGTGCGTGTCTCCGACGCGCTGGGGTCGGCTTATATAGGCGGACACGCCACGTACGCGTGGCTGCCGCGTGTACGCGTGGCGGGCGACGGGACGCGCGTCGCCCGGTCTTCACTGCGCCGCCCGTGAGGCATCAATGAAGGCTGACCATCGCGGCAGCGCGCGGCAGCTTTGGCATTGATTCGTCACGGGAAACGAGGCGATGAGGACGACGAAGCGGCAAGAAGAGAGGCGAGTCGCTGACGCGGCTGGCCTGCGGCTCTTTCGCGCCAAAAACGATTCGCCCGGCACCCCCGAGCATGCCGGGTTCGGGTTGGGTCCGCCGGCGCTAATTTCAGCCCGAGCCGGCGAAAAATGGGCTTCTGGGAACGCACTGGGCCGATTTATTCGCGCCGGCTATCGAAAAGTCGCCTGGAGGGCCTTGTTGGGGGCGCGGCTGAAGATGCTCTAACCCACTTCGTTACGAGTCCACTCCGACTGTACTCGCACGGACTGCAAATCGCCAATCTTCTTTTGTCGTTTTTGCGCGGCACCAGGCGATAGATAACCACATGCAGAGAGAATGGAACGAAGAAATAGCGCGCGCATAACTGAGGCGCAGACCTAGATCTGATCAACCACAGCGGGGAATTTCCATCAATCCTCAATTACACAACCTCTTTTCAGCACAGGAGATGGAACTTCTAGCCAGGCCAACAAATATATCATCAGAACTCACGGGTAAGCTGAAGCGCAATCATCATCTAATCTAACACGCAGCTAGTGCAAGACTCAATGCATAAATCGCCAAAGTTATACGAATCTGAGAACATCTAAACTAGAGAAATCGCCAGTAGGCAGCAAAAGATTGCAATATGGAGCTAAGCTATGTCACGAAAAGCTTTCCGCATTGATGCTGTACAGAGATGACCGGATCACTGCCTAACTGCAACCGCGACAACCTGGTTAGTACCTGCCAAAAAAATCAAGGGAAAAACCCAGCAGTTACATCTCTGAATCAGAAAGTGCACAATTTGATACTTTTTCAGTGCAAAAAATAGAACAGGCTGTACTACATGCTAACTTGAATTTCATGCAAAGACACCACACACACTTCATTGGTATTATTATTCTACTAGAGCGCTAAATTAACAACTGTTGTGCTGAGTGAAACTTGGTGGTATCGACACGTGGACAGACAGAAAAGGGGAAACACAAGGAAGCTAACTTCAGATGCACTCATCCCATTAGACAAGGATACAACAGATGGTAAATTGATAAAGAATAGAGCATTAGATCAATCACATAACCGCAGCATTTTTCGTTTTCAGCAGAATTTAAGCTCATCAGTGACACCAGCCCAACACGGTAATCTAAATCATCAATGGAGCTATTTATCATTACTGAAAACACCAATTGGACAAATTAGAAAGCGGCAAGTTTAGACTTGTCCAATGCCATTTGTCAAAATAGTATGATTCACCATGAGACTAAGCCCTAAGTTCCACTGCTCCCAGAAGCACCACAATTCAATGTAAAGATGCCAGTAGGTAAGTCTACTAATATAAGTGGATGCACAGTACATTGCAAATAGGCCAGATAAATCGAAAAAGTTTATTATGGAGTACCTCAAACTGTGTTCGTTTTCTTGCCAGCAAGAATGCGGGATATTTGGAGGCCTCTGCTGAAACCTTCATTGAACAGTACCCTTGTCTGCATTTCTTGAAATCCTGGCAACCAGGACAGCAATGCAACTGGTGCCATAACAATCACTCCAAGCAGTATCTCATACAAACGCGCCACAGAAATAACACTGCCCCACACCACAGTGGATTCGATGAATGGCCTGATCACCTGAGCAATGGAAATCAAGCCCCAGCCAGTAGGAATGAATGCCAAAAGTCCAGTGAAGATGTCAATGATTTGAAACTCAGTAAACTTCAGGAATAATATCAGCACCAGCACTCCCAGAATGATGATAGCAGTCTGGACAACCCGGTAGTAAAGATGTTGCTTTGCAGCATACGTGTCCCTGGTATAGGACATCAGGACAAAAACACCAAAGATCACTGCCACACATATCCAGGAAAGCAGATACACCGCAATACTTCTGCTTCCGTCTGCGATTTTGAGCTGGTATACAACCCCATACTGAAAAAAGAAGTATCTGAGATCTAACACTATCTCCAAAATCTTTCCCCAAAGGCCAGTAGTCCGCAGATGATCTTGCTCCTCATACCACCACACTTCCCAGCTGTGCTCAGCCTTAGAAAATATACCTCCTGGAAACCAGATCCAGGTCATGAAATCCTCGAAATCATACACGGTTTTCAACCAATCAAAGCCAGAAGGATTAAATGCAAATGGAGCCATGATCCAGGACACCACGAGAAACCAGCTAGATATCATCATGACTATGTAAACAAGTGTGTTCCTGGCAATCACACTGTGAGCGGCATACACGGTCAATATTATTCCGAGCTCTATAGCCTTTATGAAGTGGCTCCTAGCATATAGCCTGTAATTTTCAGCAAAACTCTTATGCTGCACAACAAAGCCACGGCCAGTAGCCCGATACTTTGCGCCACCATGAAGAATTGTTCGGCCATAGTAATGGCTTTTTGTTCCCATGGAAAATGTGTAGAAGACAGATGAAAAGTTCATCTGCATTGTGAAAAAATCCCAGACAGCAGGTAGAAAACCCAGTTCAAGAGAATTCTCTAAAATCATTGGCAGGGCAGTGAAGAATCCGAGCTGTATGACAAACTGCTGATTTAGCACAGCACCCAAGGCTTTGTTGTTAGTAGCATTAGCACTGCCCTGAATTCCAGCCTCCAGACCACTCAGAGCCAGATACAGGCGCCCCCAAACAAATGTGTAAACCGTCAAGACCACCAGCATTGTGTTGAAGTAGAATCCCACTGTTGTATAAAACACAGAAAGCATCCGGAAAAAATCAGTTCTATGACCCAGTCTGTACATATCCCTACTCAATGTCTGTTCACCATTGCCACTGGATACCTTAGCTTCAAACATCGATATCTGATTAAGCCCAACATCACGCCCCTTGCCAACCTGGATGTACTCATGGTGGCTAACATTTCCACCACGCAGGGTGCAGTTGAAACCTGCAAATATGTCCTCACTGATATTGATTACTCTCGATGCCTTACTTAAACCACCCCGGGTCAGAAACCAAAGGCGATCAAATACATCAGGATGCCCATAATGCATCCGAACCTTCAGTGGATTAGCTAGCACCCGCTGCCCAAGGGTAACAAAGCTTGTCTCTTGTGCAGACATGAACCAAGCAAGTGAAGAGACAGATCCAGTGAAAACATGTTCTCGAACTCCCAACAGGGTTGGCTTTTGGCTCCCATGATAATAGTTGTACTGTTGTAATAGATTGCGCATCTTGAGAGCCTCCTCAAAATAATTATCCTGGTTCATGTCAATTGTTTGCACTGCATCACCTCTTGTGAATATGATGGCATGGTTCTGGTTTTCAGGCTTACCTTCTCCAAGTTTCAGTGGGCCTGGCAACCTGATCCTGTATATCTCAACCTCTTTCTGCAAGTCCTGGTCAAATTTTACAAGGACAGAATAATATTGTATATCACCCATCTCGTGATGCACCTCATCAACATAAGCAACACGAAGGGCCTCATTTTTCTTCATAAGAGACAGGATATCTTCAGCACGTGGATCTTTCCCCTTTTTCTGGTTTCCGTATATCTGGCAAGCGACCACATAGGTGTACTTCATAAGAGCAGCACCATCTTCCTGGCCTTTAAACAACTGACTGACAGTGCTGGCTCCTCTGTTCAACCTCCTTTGAGTCCGTTGTTGCAAACCATTGTTCATAGGATACACATCATTTTCATGCCTAATGGAACCAAAGCTAGCCAGATGTTTTGTTCCTTCTGTAATGTCTATCTCAGAGGCAGTATCAAGAAAAGCAAGCATCTTGAGAGCCCTGTAATAGTACATCATTCCCCTAACAGTTCGTGATAAGGTCTGACCCCTATACGAGGCCCAAAGTCGGAGCTCCTGAAATTTCCCAGCCCAAATATCATCATCACTAACCATTCCCTCCCTCCTCATACGTTCTAAAAAGTTCGCCCAGTCATCTTCATAAATCTTCTGAAGATAAAACAAGATTGAGATTCCATCTTCATTTTCACGACGAAGCTGGTCCTTGTTGTACATGACGTCTTCGTTGTAATATGGAGTCAAAACACTGAATGCCACCATCTTCTCAACTGTGGGAGCACGAGGCATGTTCATGAATAGGGAGTTGCTGAAGAAAGCTATACGCCGCCTAGCCTCAGGGTTCTTTGGGACATTGTTCATGGAATCCCTGGATGTGAGGATCGTATGGAGGCGCCTCACCTGCTTGTAGAAGCTAAGATCATTCTCACCAGGGAATTTTACGGCATCCTCAAAGAGCAACCCAGATTCAGTCAACCTTGACGGTGCTAGCCCCTCTTGCCGGAGCTGTTCAATACCCTTCCTGGTCTTTGGAAAATCATGAACTGCAAGGACATAGAGAGTCTGCAAGGTGTTGACTATCTTGGTCTGATCTTTTTTTTCCTTCAGTAGCAGTTCCACTAAGGTGATTACAGATGAATGGATTTTAGGTAACAAGTCTAGCCTGTAGTATTCAGAGAATTTCCCGTATTCCATTGCGTTATCAAATGCAAGGAACAGCTGATTGACAATAACGTGCTCATCCGTCCTCTCCTCAATGATCTCCAGCAGCAACTGGCGTATGCTGTCATAAGCTTCAATCACAGCACATCGCCTGTACTCGATGCTAGATATCCTACCCCAGTGTGTCCTGTCATCAGCCACTAGCTCTTTTGCTTGACTGAGAGCAAGAAGCAGCTCATTGTTTAGCAGCAAGCACGGCCACCGCACCACACGAATTTTCCAAACAACTGGTGGAAGCTCAAGAAGCTCAACTTCCTTGTCACTAACAATGTCTTCTTCCCTAAATGTCAGAATGATCTCATTCCAAATCAGTGCAAATCTCTTTGCTTCGACCTCATTTGCTTCAATTTTCCTATATGGGCGGCCAAAACCGTATCTCAGCTTGAGCCGGTGAATCGCATCATACAGTTTACTCCGGATGCCACCATGCAACTTGTCCAGGTGCTCCTCTGGCATCAAATTGAACTGCATTGCACTTGCAAAAAACTGAAACCTCAACCGCAGCTGCTCAACACTGCGAATCTCCCCCAGATGCGAGAAAAGCCCGATAAGTGCCCCTGTAAGTGATGAGAAGACTGCATACCATATCTGGATATCCATGAGGTAAATGAGGACAACTGGGAGCCACAGGATGATTACAGCAATCCGCTCCGTGTGGGGCATGAACTCAAACCAGTTACGTCGGATGTCATGAAGGCTGAATATTGTCTTCGTGGGGGACACCATCGGCTTAATCTGGAGGAAGTAGCTGAAGCTAAACTTAGCAGCAAGAAGGCAGATCCAGAATAGAGAATACTTGATGTTATCTATTAGCCCCTCCCTCAGACCACGGCCTACAAATGTGCGTGTCTGGAACCACCAGGTGAGCACATATAGAATTCTCCAGTTGGTTTTCTCTGTAAAATTCCGAACCCAAGGAATGATGAACAGCACCAACGCAAGCACCTGTGGGATGACAAACACAGCAGCTGCTTCAAGGAAATTTAACACCCTGGTTTCGGCGGCGAAGGACCACCTGCGATCTCGCCACCGCTGATCCCACATCCGCACATAAAGCACGCTGAATGTGATAGTCCACCCTGCAGCAACAAACGCCTTGAGCACCATCCGTACAGAGATCAGCTTAGTCTCCCTCGACACAAGACTGTATTGAGTGCCCGCATCAAGCAACGCCTGCATAAAGCGCAGCCCAGCCCAGGTGATGAACACTGACAGCACCCGGACCTGGATGTCACGGTGCCTGAGGGTCTCCCATGGAATCCCGCTACCATTCCATGCAATGATCATCGCTGCCTGAAAGAACAGAATAAGCATAACCCATAACCGGTCAAAGCTGCGGTAGACATTCCAAAAAGACCGCTGCTCTACAAAACCAGTCTTCCCAACACGGCCAAGCTTCCCCGGCGGCACAAAGAAGCCCCTTGATGTATCCAGTGGCCACCGGAGCTTCTTGAAAACTCGCCGGCTCCAGAAGTACTCATTCACATCATCATAATTTCTCCACGCTGAGTGTGGCTTGGTCCCATTCCGGCTTGCTTCCACCTCGGCCTTGAGCACACTATAAATCGGAATGACAACACGGTTCAGGAAAGCCTCCTCACCGCACACAGCAGGGATTGCAAGGCGCCCTGTCTCAATATCGATAGAGCAGTCCATGACATGGCTGAGGTCGAGGGCCATGTAGTGGAAGATGTAGCAGAGGCACTCCGGCATGAACCTCAAATTGGCAGCCTCCCCCCAGATTAGCAGGTACAGCGCCGTGTAGAGGAGGTCCCTGCGGGTGTCGACGCCGACGGTGGCCGAAGCACCGGTCCGGCGGCCGGCGCTGGGCACGTGGACGTGCGGCCTCTGGCCGAGGTAGGCGCACCAGGCAGTGTAGTTCCTGAGGAGCTTCTTCCGGATGTTCCGGGCGACGGAGGAGTGGAGGACGTCGGCGGGGTGGTCGGCGGGCAGGGTGCCGCCGGCGCGGAGCTGGGCGTTGGCGAGGAGCAGCACGAGGTGCTCCCGCTGGTTGCGGACGTTGTGCAGCTGGAAGCCGAAGGTGGCGCCGAGCCAGTCGAAGAGGTCGGCGCGGTGGAAGTCCCAGGCGCGCATGAGCGGCGGCTGCGGGAGGTCCTCCGCGTGCGCCATCGACTCCACCGCCGCGCGCACCTCCGGGAACCGCAGCGACGGGTGCTGCCCGTGCATCACCACGTCCTGGATCGGGATGATGTTGTAGGACGCCTGGACCGGCGGCTGCTCCGCCGCCGCCGCGGCGGCGGCGGCGGGGGCGCGGCGGTTGCGCAGGTGGCTCATCCGTCTCACGCAGCTGCAAAACAGGAGGAGGCGTTAGTACTTACTAGTCACCATCATTTCCGGCGAATTAAGGTAGCGATCCGGAGGAGGCGCTCTACACACATGAGGCGGCGGCGGCGGCGAGGGAGGGGAAAATCATGCGACGTTTGTCTGGTTTCTCCGGCGTGGGGTTTGAGGGGTTTGCTTTGCTTTGCTTTGCTTCTGGGGTTTCCAACCACGACTGCTCGCTCGACTCGCTAGTGTTTCCGTGCGCTGTACTTTCCGGTGGGATAATGATGACGGCGATAAGAATGATGAATGAACGAGAGTTTGGTGATGTACTACAAACTCAACACTCAACAGCAGTTCTAAGTTCTGATCCTAGGTTTCGTCTCGGTGAAGCCATGGAGCCAACAGAATTGGCACTCGGCTGACTAGCTGTTTGGAAAATCTAGGGGATTAATTTTAGCGGATTCGCGTATAGATATCTTTGGGTGATCAATATAGGCGTGCATTAATTCTGCTGGAGAGCCGTTTCAGCCCATTTCCAGTACTAGCAGACGAGATGAGCGGAAAAAGGGCTGGAGGCGTGACAACTTTTGAATTGTGGGTGAGAAAGCACAAGAGCTTTTAATATTCGGAGATTTGGAGCCATATGGCATATGAGTCCATCGGACTTTTTTGTTTACTCCTATCCCACAATTGGAAACATTTGGCTACATGCCGCTCACGTGCGGTGTTCCCCCTTGCCACTGAAACAACCAGACCGCCAGCACCGGGGTGCAGCAGCAGCAGCCGCACATGTAGCCAAATGAATCAACATCAATATCTCGTTTGTTTATTTATCTTATTAAGATTAAGAGCAACGTGAAGCAATATCGCAAGGCTGAAGAAATTTATTAGAGGAGATAAAGGCGGAAGAAAATCCGAAAGTTCGTGGTGTAGAGTATCTGTCGCCGATGGCCAGCAACTGCTTTTGGGGGGAACCTGTGGTCGTGACACTTGTGTTTGGGGCATAATTTTTTGCTAGCTCCTTGTGTTTAAAGCCTCTAAGATCGACGCTTTCTGTTTTGCTTTCACCGGTCGCTGTTTGTGTTGTGCCGCACTAGAGAGCTACCAGTCAGACCTCCCCGCATTTCCCGTCAAAGCGAAAAGAGGCTCAGATAAAGACCAATTTGCCTTTCGTAATTTCTGGGCTCAAAACACGTCGTCTTTTTTGCCTGATGAAAGGGAAAAAAACTAGATCTAACTCGTTGCCTTTTTCTGCACAGCCCCCAAAGGCCATGTAATTTTTGTTTTTTCTGGTTTTACCCGATGATGAAAATCGAAAGTTTTCCCAAAAATGAATAAATTGGAAAACCACTAACGATAACTCCCCGCAATAAAAAAGACCACTAACGATAAGCTAGCACAAAACCCTAGCTATGGTGTGCCGTAGTACTAGACGTTACTACTAGGAGTACTAGTGAGTGACACTAGTTTTTTTACTCATCAGCCGCACGCCGCTGCTGGCTTGCGTCCTCTCCGTAGCTTGACGCCATGCCAAAAAGGTGCAACGCAGGCGATGGCAAGTGGACCCGCCACGTCTCAGTTCCATCAGAGGCGGCCATGTGCCGACAGATCAACGCGATACGGGCTAGCTGAACGACACTGAGACGTGGGGCCCGCAGGAGCACGCGGCGGGCCCTGGTAACCAGCAGAGGCTATAGGCGATATTTCCTTCCGGGAGATAAACTCGTCACTCGTCAGTCCCCGCTTGGTGAGGCCCCACGAGACGAGCAGCAACGGCATCATCAGCGGGAGAAAACTACGGGACTGCCACTGACTGAGCCCCGGCTCCGCTCGGCTCGGGCGACGGCGCGACCCGTTCGAGCTCGGCGAACCTCGACTGCGAACTGCTAACGGCGATCTACGGGAGCAGTAGTAAATTCCGGCACCAAGGTGTTCGCGGGGGAGGATTTAGAACTGTCACCTGATCAATCGACCGGCGGCGAGGAGCTGCCGCCCGCCGTCTCCGTCGAGACCCTCGGCTTCCGCTGCGGCGGCTCAATCTTCCCTTTCTTCTTCTTTATATCACAGCTGATACGAAAGGGATGGAAGACAAAATCTGGGAATCAAAATATGTATGCATAGGCAGAATTAGGAAGAAATTTTGGATAAGACCACGCAGGGAGGGGGAGAGAAGGAATCGCCGGAGCAGTCGAGATTGATTCATTACCCCAGGCGTTTGTTTGGCCTTCCTCGATCTCCCCTCTCCCGCTGCCGTTGTTGTGCCGCCTCCCGCTCGGCTTCTCACGAATGGCCACTTGCTCGGCGTTCCAGCCGCTAGCGCATTTGAGACGTTTCTCCCCTTCTCGCCCGCCGCGGGGGGAGGAGATGCTCTTGCGTGGGGCCGGGCCGTCACTCGGGAACTTTGGTTATTCTCTCCTAAACGCTGCACAAGTCCCAACTGTCCTCATCCAGTCTCTAACTCCTTTTTTTTTCGTTGGAATTTGGGTATCTTTATTCAACAAAAGCACACCTGGCACAGTCCGCCATGAGACTACCAACCAGGAACGAAGGTACATTATCTGTCCAAGCCTCGGTCACTTGCAGCGAACATGCTCGCTTGGCGCAAAGATGAGCCGGAAGGTTGGAAGATCTAGAAACATGTTGAATACTAAAAGAGTTAAAACTAAACGACAACTCCCCAATTTCCATAAGAATCGGTGCCACAACAGAACGTGAGTTGTGGCGAGTGTTCCAGAGGTCTACCACCTCCAGGTAGTCCGTCTCCATCACGACATCTTGCAAACCTCGGAGTGTAGCATATATCACACCGTCATGCAAAGAGAGCGCTTTGGCGATCAGAGGATCTGTGACGCCCGCGTGAGGCTTACACCATGCTCCAAGGAAGCCCGACGAAGAGCGAGCTACACCGCCCGCCCCTCCTTTCTCCAGACCGCTGTCAATTCCAGCATCGGTATTTATTTTCACACAAGCACCATCAGGGGGCGCCACCCATGCCCGGGAAGAGCCAAGGCCTTCTCCTTTGGTAGTTCCAATAGGGCCAGGTTCTCTTGGATGATCTTGAGTGCATTGGCCGGATTGGGTCCTTCTTCATCATGTGTCTGTTTGTTACGTGAATGCCAAATAATCCACATAACTGACACTATCTTCGCCCGGACCTGATCAGTGAACATTGGGTCACAAAGAATGTCTCGCGCCCATGTCTCAAGATGTAGTCAAGGTAACTTGAGATCAAACCACCGCTGAGCTTCATCCCAAAAACCCTTGGCATGCGGACAGTGTATAAGTGCATGCATTAGGTCCTCTTCCGCTGCCAAGCAGAGTTTGCACCGACTAATATCACGAATATGTCACCGGTGTAGTGTTTTCTCATTTGGTAGGATTCCCCGAATTACTCTCCACCAGAAAACACGAATCTTGGGTACTACATTGAGCTTCCACAAGCGATTCCACAACTATTGAAAGAACATGCGGTGCCCCCATGTTTGGTTTTGGTAATTGATGACAATCTCTATGGACTAATGGTTGTCTTGAGTTATATTTGAAGGATTTGTCCATAGGATTTTCTTGAAGTCCATGTGTTGGTTTCAAGGAGTTTATGAGTTGACCAAGGTGCTATTAAGGAATTATCCAAAGATTGGTCATGCGAGTGTTGAGCTTATTGCAAGCATGTCTTGAAGAAGAAGGTTGTGTGATCATTCATGTTTACCTTCAATACATCATCCAAATGAAGAGAGTTGCAAAGATTTAAGGTTGATCAAGACTAAGTCAATAGTGAATCAAGTTGATCAACTCACAAAGCATAGAAGATGTACCAAGAGGGATCAAGTGATCCCATGGTATGGTAAGCTTTGTCCATTGCACTTTGTGTACTAACCCATGGTCTATGTGAGAGTTCTATGTGGGGTTAGGTACGTATCCATGGGCTTGCATCAAGAGGAAGATATCATACAACCCATGGAAAGGATGACATCAAGTGGTGATCGTCATCAAGATTGCCGTGTGCAAGTTCAAGTGGAGCATCACGAAGAGATCAAGTTCTTGAATCTTGCCATCCATTGTGGTGTCAATGGACTTGTGAAGATGAGCCGAAGAGTGGCTCACCCATAGTGGACTATGGGGGAGCAATCATCTAGTCTTCATCGAGCCAACGCAATCAAGAAAGGTGGTCCATCTTGAGGGAGTCAAGATCGTCATCATCTAGCTCAAGTGGACCATGTGCAAGGCAGAGGTTTTCCCTTGATAGGTTTTCTATTTTACCGGTCTCATGGTGGTAGTAGGGAGACCGGGTTATATGATCGTTTGCCGTACTATCAAGGGGGGCTCTCAAGTTGGTAGCTTGATCGTATCGTTAGTAGAGAGCTCAAACCATTGCATCCTTGCATCATGTTTCTTGGTTCTTGTTTGATTCTCTTTGTGAGTCTTAGAGCTTATGGTCATCTTGATGACAAGCTTGAGTTCATCGAAAACGGAGTTCGCATGCGTCTTCTATGATGTTTTCGGTGTTGGAGGTTTTACCGGTCTTATCCAAGGAAGGGTTCTCACCATTTTATTATGGGCCTTTTCTCATTTGCTTCTTATTGATATTTCTATCAAGATTGTGTTATCCCTTGTTGCTAGCTTTCCAACAAACTTGGTTTCATCGAATCCGGAGCTCGTATGCGAAAGTTGTGGCTGTTTTGATATTGCTTGTTTTACATAGAGAGGTTGTACCGCCCCGTAGAGAGGTTGTACCGGTTGACCGGTACAACCGGTGTTTGGAGTGGTTGTACCGCTCCAGAATTGGTCCGGAGGTTGTACCGGCCATGTACCGCTCTACCACCGGACTAGTTTCTGTTTTGGAGCGGTTCTTGGGCGGTTGTTGACCGGTTTAACCGGTCTAACCGGTACTACCGGTTCCCCAGGCTGTTGTGCCGCTTAGAGCTTTTCCCAGGTTGGTTTTTCCTCTGCTTTGGCCGGTTGTACCGGTTCGTGCACCGGTTGTACCGGTCCTACAGGTTTCTGCACATAACGGGCAGATTCGTGGGGACCTATTTAAGGGAGTCTTCTTCCCCAATGGTTCCCCATCTCTTTAGCTCGTTTTTGCCCCCATTGTTGACTTTCTTCGAGCTTGCTAACTCTCAATCCCTCCATGGATTCTTGCTAGTTTTTGAGGGAAAAGAGAGAGGAGATCTAGATCCACATTTCCACCAATCACTTTCTCCTCTATGTGAGGGGAACCCCTTGGATCTAGTTCTTGGAGTTCTTGGTGTTCTCCTTCTTGTTCTTCCTCTCATTTTCCTCCCTAGCATTAGTTGCTTCGGTGGGATTTGAGAGAGAAGGACTTGGGCACTCCGTGTGCCCTTGCCATTGCATTTGGTGCATCGGTTTGAGTTCTCCACGGTGATACGTGGAAGTTACAAGTTGAGAAGCTTATTACTCTTGGATGCTTGGTGCCCTTGAGCTTGTTCCTCTTGGGTGCTTGGGCGCCCTAGACGGTTGGTGGTGTTCGGAGCTCAATCATTGTGGTGTAAAGCTTCGGGCAAGCGCCGGGGTCTCCAATTAGGTTGTGGAGATCGCCCCGAGCAATTTGACGGGTTCCGGTGACCGCCCCCAATGGTTGCCAAAGTGTACGGGTTCGGTGACCGCCCCCAAGGGTTGCCATTTGTACGGGTTCGGTGACCGCCCTCAAGGGTCCCTTAGTGGAATCACGGCATCTTGCATTGTGCAAGGGCGTGAGGAGATTACGGTGGCCCTAGTGGCTTCTTGGGGAGCATTGTGCCTCCACACCGCTCCAAACGGAGATTAGCATCCGCAAGGGTGTGAACTTCGGGATACATCATCATCTCCGCATGCCTCGGTTATCTCTTACCCGAGCCCTTTACTCATGCACTTTACTTTGTGATAGTCATATTGTTCTTGTCATATATCTTCCTATCACATAGTTGCTTATCTTGCTTAGCATAAGTTGTTGGTGCACATAGGTGAGCCTAGTTGTTGTAGGTTTTGTGCTTGACAAATTAACCGTTAGGTTTATTCCGCATTTGTTCAAGCCTAAACCGTAAATATTTTAAAACGCCTATTCACCCCCCCCCCCTCTAGGCGACATCCACGATCTTTCAATTGGTATCAGAGCCTCGTCTCTCTTTATTAGGCTTTACCGCCTAGAGAGTAAAGATTTCGACTAGGGGATTAGGATTCTCTGACACTCTTAGTTTCGATGGCACAAATTTTGATGTTTGGGTAATTCGCATGCTTAATCTCTTTAGGGTCATGGACCCAAATTTAGAGCGAATTGTAGATATGGGTTTTTCTCCTCCAAAGGATCCCCAAAGATTATCTTTAGAGGATGAGAAAAACTCTTATCTCAATGCTCAAGCTTCTAATGTGATTTTCGATGCTTTGAGCAATGTAGTTATATTTCAACTCATGTCGTTCCGGGATGCTCATGAGTTATGGACAAAGCTTCAAGATAAATATGGCGTGTCCAAGATTTCTAAGGATGACTGTTCTCCCTCCACCTCCGGTCGTATAGTCTTCTCAACTTCTTCTACTTCACCTACATGTGGTTTGCCACAAGGTAATGATATGGTGAGTAGTGTTGGTCATTGCAATGATGATAGTATGCTTATTGTGGATGATCCTTCATCACTATATTGTTGCAATGCTCCTTCTTCGGGCGTTAACACTTCGAGCACTCCAAATGTTTCACATGCTTGCGTTGATAGTCCTTGCATATCATGTAGAAATTGCTTGACTAAATCTCATGATGATATGCTTGCTATGTCTTGTTGCCATGATAAAAATGAAGGAAATATGCCCTAGAGGCAATAATAAAGTTATTATTTATTTCCTTATTTCATGATAAATGTTTATTATTCATGCTAGAATTGTATTAACCGGAAACATAATACATGTGTGAATACATAGACAAACAAAGTGTCACTAGTATGCCTCTACTTGACTAGCTCGTTAATCAAAGATGGTTATGTTTCCTAACCATGAACAATGAGTTGTTATTTGATTAACGAGGTCACATCATTAGTAGAATGATCTGATTGACATGACCCATTCCATTAGCTTAGCACCCGATCGTTTAGTATGTTGCTATTGCTTTCTTCATGACTTATACATGTTCCTATGACTATGAGATTATGCAACTCCCGTTTACCGGAGGAACACTTTGGGTACTACCAAACGTCACAACGTAACTGGGTGATTATAAAGGAGTACTATAGGTGTCTCCAATGGTCGATGTTGGGTTGGCGTATTTCGAGATTAGGATTTGTCACTCCGATTGTCGGAGAGGTATCTCTGGGCCCTCTCGGTAATACACATCACATAAGCCTTGCAAGCATTACAACTAATATGTTAGTTGTGAGATGATGTATTACGGAACGAGTAAAGAGACTTGCCGGTAACGAGATTGAACTAGGTATTGGATACCGACGATTGAATCTCGGGCAAGTAACATACCGATGACAAAGGGAACAACGTATGTTGTTATGCGGTCTGACCGATAAAGATCTTCGTAGAATATGTAGGAGCCAATATGGGCATCCAGGTCCCGCTATTGGTTATTGACCGGAGACGTGTCTCGGTCATGTCTACATTGTTCTCGAACCCGTAGGGTCCGCACGCTTAAGGTTACGATGACAGTTATATTATGAGTTTATGCATTTTGATGTACCGAAGGTTGTTCGGAGTCCCGGATGTGATCACGGACATTACGAGGAGTCTCGAAATGGTCGAGACATAAAGATTGATATATTGGAAGCCTATGTTTGGACATCAGAAGTGTTCCGGGTGAAATCGGGATTTTACCGGGTTACCGGGAGGTTACCGGAACCCCCCGGGAGCCATATGGGCCTTCATGGGCCTTAGTGGAAAGGAGAAAGGGGCAGCCCAAGGGGGCTGCGCGCCTCCCCCCTTCCCCTAGTCCTATTAGGACTAGGAGAGGTGGCCGGCCACCCCTCTCCCTCTTTCCCCCTTGGGAATCCTAGTTGGAATAGGATTGGGGAGGGAATCCTACTCCCGGTAGGAGTAGGACTCCTCCTGCGCCTCTCTCTCTTGGCCGGCGCCCCCTCCCCCCTTGGCTCCTTTATATACTGAGGTAGAGGCACCTCTAAACAGACAAGTTGACACAAGTTGATCCACGTGATCGATTCCTTAGCCGTGTGCGGTGCCCCCTGCCACCATATTCCTCGATAATACTGTAGCGGAGTTTAGGCGAAGCCCTGCTGCTGTAGTTCATCAAGATCATCACCACGCCGTCGTGCTGACGGAACTCTTCCCCGACACTTTGCTGGATCGGAGTCCGGGGATCGTCATCGAGCTGAACGTGTGCTCGAACTCGGAGGTGTCGTAGTTTCGGTGCTTGATCGGTTGGATCGAGAAGACGTACGACTACTTCCTCTACGTCGTGTCATCGCTTCCGTAGTCGGTCTGCGTTGGGTACGTAGACAATACTCTCCCCTCGTTGCTATGCATCACATGATCTTGCGTGTGCGTAGGAAATTTTTTGAAATTACTACGAAACCCAACAGTGGCATCCGAGCCTAGGTTATTTATGTTGATGTTATATGCACGAGTAGAACACAAGTGAGTTGTGGACGATACAAGTCATACTGCCTACCAGCATGTCATACTTTGGTTCGGCGGTATTGTTGGACGAGACGACCCGGACCAACCTTACGCGTACACTTACGCGAGACCGGTTCCCTCGACGTGCTTTGCACAGAGATGGCTTGCGGGCGACTGCCTCTCCAACTTTAGTTGAACCAAGTATGGCTACGCCCGGTCCTTGCGAAGGTTAAAACGGAGTCTATTTGACAAACTATCGTTGTGGTTTTGATGCGTAGGTGAGATTGGTTCTTACTTAAGCCCGTAGCAGCCACGTAAAACATGCAAACAACAAAGTAGAGGACGTCTAACTTGTTTTTGTAGGGCATGTTGTGATGTGATATGGTCAAGGCATGATACTGAATTTTATTGTATGAGATGATCATGTTTTGTAACCGAGTTATCGGCAACTGGCAGGAGCCATATGGTTGTCGCTTTATTGTATGCAATGCAATCGCGATGTAATGCTTTACTTTATTACTAAACGGTAGTGATAGTCGTGGAAGCATAAGATTGGCGAGACGACAACGATGCTACGATGGAGATCAAGGTGTCGCGCCGGTGACGATGGTGATCATGACGGTGCTTCGGAGATGGAGATCACAGGCACAAGATGATGATGGCCATATCATATCACTTATATTGATTGCATGTGGTGTTTATCTTTTTATGCATCTTATCTTGCTTTGATTGACGGTAGCATTATAAGATGATCTCTCACTAAATTATCAAGAAGTGTTCTCCCTGAGTATGCACCGTTGCCAAAGTTCGTCGTGCCCAGACACCACGTGATGATCGGGTGTGATAAGCTCTACGTCCATCTACAACGGGTGCAAGCCAGTTTTGCACACGCAGAATACTCAGGTTAAACTTGACGAGCCTAGCATATGCAGATATGGCCTCGAAACACGGAGACCGAAAGGTCGAGCGTGAATCATATAGTAGATATGATCAACATAACGATGTTCACCATTGAAAACTACTCCATCTCACGTGATGATCGGTCATGGTTTAGTTGATTTGGATCACGTGATCACTTAGAAGATTAGAGGGATGTCTATCTAAGTGGGAGTTCTTTAGTAATATGATTAATTGAACTTAAAATTTATCATGAACTTAGTCCTGGTAGTATTTTGCAAATTATGTTGTAAGATCAATAGCTTGCGTTGTTGCTTTCATATGTTTATTTTGACATGTTCCTAGAGAAAATTATGTTGAAAAATGTTAGTAGCAATGATGCGGATTGGATCCGCGATCTGAGGTTTATCCTCATTGCTGCACAGAAGAATTATGTCCTTAATGCACCGCTAGATGACAGACCTATTGCAGGAGCAGATGCAGACGTTATGAACGTTTGGCTAGCTCAATATGATGACTACTTGATAGTTTTATGCACCATGCTTTATGGCATAGAATCGGGGCTTCAAAGATGTTTTGAACATCATGGACCATATGAGATGTTCCAGGAATTGAAGTTAATATTTCAAGCAAATACCCGAGTTGAGAGATATGAAGTCTCCAACAAGTTCTAAAGCTAAAAGATGGAGGAGAATCGCTCAACTAGTGAGCATGTGCTCAGATTGTCTGGGTACTTCAATCGCTTGAATCAAGTGGGAGTTAATCTTCCAGAGAAGATAGTGATTGACAGAATTCTCTAGTCACCATCGCTAAGTTACTAGAACTTCGTGATGAACTATAGTATGCAAGGGATGACGAAAACGATTCCTGAGCTCTTCGCGATGTTGAGATCGGCGAAGGTAGAAATCAAGAAAAGAGCATCAAGTGTTGATGGTTAACAAGATCACTAGTTTCAAGGAAAAGGCAAAGGGAAAAAAGGGGAACTTCAAGAAGAACGGCAAGCAAGTTGCTGCTCAAGTGAAGAAACCCAAGTCTGGTCCTAAGCCTGAGACTAAGTGCTTCTACTGCAAAGAGACTGGTCACTGGAAGAGGTACTACCCCAAGTGATTGGCAGATAAGTAGGATGGCAAAGTGAACATAAGTATATTTGATATACATGTTATTGATGTGTACTTTACTAGTGTTTATAGCAACCCCTCAGTATTTGATACTAATTCAGTTGCTAAGATTAGTAACTCGAAACGGGAATTGCAGAATAAACAGAGACTAGTTAAAGGGTAAAGTGACGATGTGTGTTGGAAATAGTTCCAAGATTGATATGATCATCATCGCACACTCCCTATACTTTCGGGATTAGTGTTAAACCTAAATAAGTGTTATTTGGTGTTTGCGTTGAGCATGAATATGATTTGATCATGTTTATTGCAATACGGTTATTCATGTAAGTTAGAGAATAATTGTTGTTTTGTTTACATGAATAAAACCTTCTATGGTCATACACCCAATGAAAATGGTTTGTTGGATCTCGATCGTGTGATACACATATTCGTAATATTGAAACCAAGAGATGCAAAGTTAATAATGATAGTGCAACTTATTTGTGGCACTGCCGTTTAGGTCATATCGGTGTAAAGCGCATGAAGAAACTCCATAAAGATGGATTTTCGGAATCACTTGGTTATGAATCATTTGATGCTTGCGAACCGTACCTTTCGGGTAAGATGACTAAAACTCCGTTCTCCGAAACAATGGAACAAGCTACAGACTTATTGGAAATAATACATACCGATGTATGCGATCCAATGAGTGTTGATGCTCGTGGCAAGTATCGTTATTTTCTGACCTTCACAAAAGATGATTTGAGCAGATATGTGTATATCTACTTGATGAAACATAAGTCTGAAATAGTTGAAAGGTTCAAAGAATTTCAGAGTGAAGTGGAAAAATCATCGTAACAAGAAAATAAAGTTTCTGCGATCTAATCGTGGAGACGCATATTTGAGTTACGAGTTTGGTCTTCAATTAAAACAATGTGGAATAGTTTCACAGCTCACGCCACCTGGAACACCACAACGTTATGGTGTGTCCAAACATCGTAACCGCACTTTATTGGATATAGTGCAATCTATGATGTCTCTTACTGATTTACCACTATTGTTTTGGGGTTATGCATTAGAGACAGCTGCATTCACGTTAAAAAGGGCACCATCAAAATCCGTTGAGACGACGCCTTATGAACTATGGTTTGGCAAGAAACCAAAGTTGTCGTTTCTTAAAGTTTGGGGCTGCGATGCTTATGTGAAAAAGCTTCAACCTGATAAGCTCGAACCCAAATCGGAGAAATGTGTCTTCATAGGATACCCAAAGGAAACTGTTGGGTATACCTTCTATCACAGATCCGAAGGCAAAACATTCGTTGCTAAGAATGGATCATTTCTAGAGAAGGAGTTTCTCTCGAAAGAAGTGAGTGGGAGGAAAGTGGAACTTGACGAGGTAACTGTACCTGCTCCCTTACTGGAAAGTAGTTCATCACAGAAAACTGTTTCAGTGACACCTACACCGGTTAGTGAGGATGCCAATGATAATGATCATGAAACTTCAGATCAAGTTACTACAAAACCTCGTAGGTCTTCCAGAGTAAGATCCGCACCAGAGTGGTGTAGTAATCATGTTCTGGAAGTCATGTTACTAGACCATGATGAACCTACGAACTATGAGGAAGCGATGATGAGCCCAGATTCCGCGAAATGGCTCGAGGCCATAAAATCTGAGATATGATCCATGTATGAGAACAAAGTATGGACTTTGATTGACTTGCTCAATGATCAGCAAGCCATGTTAAATGAATGGATCTTCAAGAGGAAGACGGACATTGATAGTAGTATTACTATCTACCAAGCTCGACTTGTTGCGAAAGTTTTTCAACAAGTTCAAGGTGTTGAATACGATGAGATTTTCTCACTCGTATCGATGCTTAAGTCTGTCTGAATCATGTTAGCAATTGCCACATTTTATGAAATCTGGCAAATGGATGTCAAAAAACTGCATTCCTTAATGGATTTATTAAAGAAGAGTTGTATATGATGCAACCAGAAGGTTTTGTCAATCCTAAAGGTGCTAACAAAATGTGCAAGCTCTAGCGATCCGTCTATGGACTGGTGCAAGCATCTCAGAGTTGGAATATACGCTTTGATAAGTTGATCAAAACATATAGTTTTATATGGACTTACGATGAAGCCTGTATTTACAATAAAGTGAGTGGGAGCACTACAGCCTTTTTGATTAGTATATGTGAGTGACATATTGTTGATCAGAAATGATGTAGAATTTTTCTGCAAAGCATAAAGGAGTGTTTTAAAGGAGTTCTTTAAAAAGAAAAGACCTCAGTAAAAGCTACTTACATATTGAGCATCAAGATCTATTGAGATAGATCAGGACGCTTGATGAAATTTTCAATGAGTACATACCTTGGCAAGATTTTGAAATAGTTCAAAATGGAATAGTCAAAGAAAGAGTTCTTGCCTGTGTTGCAAAGGTATGAAATTGAGTAAGACTCAAATCCCGACCACAGCAGAAAATAGAAAGAGAATGAAAAGTCATTCCCTATGCCTCAGTCATAGGTTCTATAAAGTATGCTATGTACCAGACCTATTGTATACTTTGCTCTGAATTTGGCAAGGGAGTACAATAGTGATCTAGGAGTAGATCACTGGACATTGGTCAAGAATATCCTTAGTAAGGACTAAGGAGATGTTTCTCGATTATGGAGGTGATAAAAGAGTTTGTTGTAAAAGTTACATCAGTGCAAGCTTTTACACCGATCCAGATGACTCTAAGTCTCAATCTGGATACACATTGAAAGTGGGAGCGATTAGCTAGAGTAGCTCCGTGCAGAGCATTGTAGACATAGAATATTTGCAAAATACATACGGCTCTGAATATGACAGACCCGTTGACTAAGCTTCTCTCACGAGCAAAACATGATCACACCTTAGTACTCTTTGGGTGTTAATCACATAACGATATGAACTAGATTATTTACTCTAGTAAACCCTTTGGGTATTGGTCACATGATGATGTGAACTATGGGTGTTAATCATATACAGATATGAACATTGGTGTTAAATCACATGATGATGTGAACTAGATTATTGACTCTAGTGCAAGTGGGAGACTGAAGGAAATATGCCCTAGAGGCAATAATAAAGTTATTATTTATTTCCTTATTTCATGATAAATGTTTATTATTCATGCTAGAATTGTATTAACCGGAAACATAATACATGTGTGAATACATAGACAAACAAAGTGTCACTAGTATGCCTCTACTTGACTAGCTCGTTAATCAAAGATGGTTATGTTTCCTAACCATGAACAATGAGTTGTTATTTGATTAACGAGGTCACATCATTAGTAGAATGATCTGATTGACATGACCCATTCCATTAGCTTAGCACCCGATCGTTTAGTATGTTGCTATTGCTTTCTTCATGACTTATACATGTTCCTATGACTATGAGATTATGCAACTCCCGTTTACCAGAGGAACACTTTGGGTACTACCAAACGTCACAACGTAACTGGGTGATTATAAAGGAGTACTACAGGTGTCTCCAATGGTCGATGTTGGGTTGGCGTATTTCGAGATTAGGATTTGTCACTCCGATTGTCGGAGAGGTATCTCTGGGCCCTCTCGGTAATACACATCACATAAGCCTTGCAAGCATTACAACTAATATGTTAGTTGTGAGATGATGTATTACGGAACGAGTAAAGAGACTTGCCGGTAACGAGATTGAACTAGGTATTGGATACCGACGATTGAATCTCGGGCAAGTAACATACCGATGACAAAGGGAACAACGTATGTTGTTATGCGGTCTGACCGATAAAGATCTTCGTAGAATATGTAGGAGCCAATATGGGCATCCAGGTCCCGCTATTGGTTATTGACCGGAGCCGTGTCTCGGTCATGTCTACATTGTTCTCGAACCCGTAGGGTCCGCACGCTTAAGGTTACGATGACAGTTATATTATGAGTTTATGCATTTTGATGTACCGAAGGTTGTTCGGAGTCCCGGATGTGATCACGGACATGACGAGGAGTCTCGAAATGGTCGAGACATAAATATTGATATATTGGAAGCCTATGTTTGGACATCAGAAGTGTTCCGGGTGAAATCGGGATTTTACCGGGTTACCGGGAGGTTACCGGAACCCCCCGGGAGCCATATGGGCCTTCATGGGCCTTAGTGGAAAGGAGAAAGGGGCAGCCCAAGGGGGCTGCGCGCCTCCCCCCTTCCCCTAGTCCTATTAGGACTAGGAGAGGTGGCCGGCCACCCCTCTCCCTCTTTCCCCCTTGGGAATCCTAGTTGGAATAGGATTGGGGAGGGAATCCTACTCCCGGTAGGAGTAGGACTCCTCCTGCGCCTCTCTCTCTTGGCCGGCGCCCCCTCCCCCCTTGGCTCCTTTATATACTGAGGTAGAGGCACCTCTAAACAGACAAGTTGACACAAGTTGATCCACGTGATCGATTCCTTAGCCGTGTGCGGTGCCCCCTGCCACCATATTCCTCGATAATACTGTAGCGGAGTTTAGGCGAAGCCCTGCTGCTGTAGTTCATCAAGATCGTCACCACGTCGTCGTGCTGACGGAACTCTTCCCCGACACTTTGCTGGATCGGAGTCCGGGGATCGTCATCGAGCTGAACGTGTGCTCGAACTCGGAGGTGCCGTAGTTTCGGTGCTTGATCGGTTGGATCGAGAAGACGTACGACTACTTCCTCTACGTTGTGTCATCGCTTCCGCAGTTGGTCTGTGTTGGGTACGTAGACAATACTCTCCCCTCGTTGCTATGCATCACATGATCTTGCGTGTGCGTAGGAATTTTTTTGAAATTACTACGAAACCCAACAAAAAATGCATCTATTTCCTCGAATTGTTGTGCTAACAATGTAGAGGAAATCCAACACTCCATGGAACAAGATATGGTGTTTAATGGTGCCTCAAGGGATCCTACACCATCATCTATTGCTTTTTGCCTTATGGCTAAGGCGTCAAAGGTATCTCCTACTTTGTACCCCAATATGTCTCTTGATGATGATGTTGATGCTAATGATGATGAGGATAATGATGAAGAGAATGATAATGTTGCCTCCTTAAAAACTAAGGGGGAAATGATTTTTAAAGCTCTTCATAAAAATAAATTTGCTCACTCCAACTTCATGGAAATAATGTCCATTGCCATTGATGGCAAGAAATACATTGAGGAGTTGGAATCTCATCTAGAGGAGCATGAGGCCACCATTGATAAAATGGAAGGTCATGGGCGTGATTATGCTAATGAGATTGCAGACCTCTCTCAAGCTCTTGAACTTGAACAAACCACCAAGGAATCTCTTGAGGAGACTTTTGCTCTAGAATTGTCTAGAGTGAAGGAATCTACTGATAGAGCTCTTAAGGTGGCCAATGTTTTTGAAACTAAAAATGCTAAGCTTGAAGTTTCTCATACTAGACTCCTTGAGGATTTTGAGCACCTCGAAAATGGCTCAAGGGTCATCAAAGGTGAGCTCATCAAACTCACCGAGTCTCATGCTCAACTTGAAGCTTCTTATTTGAAAGAGCTTGCCAAGTTGCCTTCTCCTCTTGTTGTTAATGATGATGCTTGTGCTACTAATTCTATTACTTGTGAAGCATCCATTTTGAAGGAGAATGTTGAGCTACGGGCTCAACTTGAGGTGCTATCTTGCAATTATGGGAAATTGAAAGAAAGTCATGAAAAGCTCTCAAGCTCTCATGATGATCTTCTAGTATCCCATAGTGTGCTAAAGATAGCTCATGAGGCCATGATTGCTAAGGTAACATCTAGTGAGCCTCATGTGGATACTAGCACTACTTCTAGTCAAAATAGTATATTGCCATGTGTTAGTCCTTGTAATTCATCTACTCACAATGTTGGTACATCTTGTCATGAATTGCTTTCCTTGCCTTGTTGCTCTAACGATGAAGCTTATACTTCCTCTAGTACTTGTGTTGAGACTAACCCTGTAGAGGAAATCAAAGAGCTCAAGGCCCAAGTCACTTCTTTGAAGAAAGACTTGGAAAAGAGTCATCAAGGGAAATCCACACTCAACAATATCTTGAGTGTGCAAAAATCCCCCAATGACAAAGGTGGACTTGGATTCAACTCCAATAAGAAGAAGAAGTCCAACATGAACAAGAAGAAGGGCCAAGAAAAGGTCAAGAATTCGGCCAAGATTGTTTGCTTCAAGTGCAAAGTTGAAGGGCATCATGTTAGATCTTTCCCATTGAAGAAGAAGGCCATTAGTGTCAAGAAACAAGGGAAGAGGGCACAAGTTCAATCTCATGCTCAACATCAAGTTGAAGAAAGGCCTCTTCCCAAGAAGACTCAAGTTAATGCTTCTCAAATTGAGAAATCAAGTGAGAAGAAAGTGAAGAGTAGACGTTGCTACTTATGCCGTGAGAAAGGTCACGTTGCTTCTTCATGCACTAGTGGTAACTTATCCAACCCAATTATTATTTATGATATCTTCTCTTGGTAAGGATAAGGTTGGCAATGTGTTTGCCAAGTTTGTTGGTACTCAAAGTGGTGTCAAGCAAAGAACCATTTGGGTAGCCAAACCTATTGTGACTAACCTCTTAGGACCCAACTTGGTTGGGGACCAACAAGCTCAAACTTGATTAATAGGTGTTGTTGGAGGGCATTGGAGACTTGACTACATTATGAAGAATTAAGGGGACTTCATCATTCTCTTTGTCTCAAGCCAAGTCAATTGGATTATCAAGTTTCTATCTTATATCCAATGCGCCTCCTTGCGGTAACTTGTACTTAAAATTGCTTACATTCAAAGTTACTTGCCCCCTTGCATGTTTTGGTTTTGTTCCTTGCATGTGTTTGTATATGTTGTGATTCCAACTTGCTTATCTTGAGCAATCAAGTATGTGTGTGTTGGTTTGCACATCATGTACGTGTGTGTCGTGCGTTGAGCCTTTATGTTTCTTGTTTGTATCCTAGTTGGCTCATTTGAGAGATTAATGGAACATCCCATTTTGGGGGAGTGATGTGCTTTGTGCACCTCACAATCCTATAAATGTGTGTACATGAGGAATACCATCTAGTATTGATATTACAAGATTATCTAGTCGCTAGGTGGTATATCTCTCATGAGAAATTCAAACTCTAAATAGTCCATTAATTATCTCTTGTTTGTTCCTCTTATTGCCTCTTGTTAAGTTCTTATTGGTATCACATTATGGGGGAGTAATATGCTAAGTGCATATTACAAGCCTAGAAAATGTGTACATTTGAGATATTGTCACCTAGAATTGATATTGTAGATTATCTTGTTCCTAGGTGGCATGTTAGCTCTACAAGTTGCAATTTGCGTGTGTTTGGTGTGAAGATGATGTTGGATATCATTGCTATCTACCAACGGGAATTATTTCCAAATACTTCTTGTCTTTTGACAATTGGTACTCACTTATGTGTGGTAGAAATTATTGATCATCTTCACGTTGGCGTTTGCTTTTTATTTGCCTTATCTCTTGCCAAGTTTGTGTCAACTCCCCTACCACTTGTGGATCTTGTTTATTTCTTGTTCTTGTCTAGTGTTTTCTAGATATAGTGAAAGTGATGATCCCACCTTGTGCATTTTGTATTCAAATGCAAATCCTATGTAATGCACAACTTGTGGGAGCTATTCTATTTTCTCTAAAACGCTCATCTTGTGATCCTCATCAAGTGTGTTTTGGTGGAAGGCAAGCCATTTCTTTTTGGTACATTGTGCCATCATTAAACTTTGTTGAGAGCTTGGTTTGTTTGGAACCATCCTCTTTTTAGGAGTTTGACATCTTTAGTTTAGTGTGTATCAATGGATATCTCATTCCTTGATGTATCTTTAATGATATCTTCCAAGTGATTATTTCTCCATTTGGTATCCTTTTCACTTGGCATTTCTTAGTCTTTTGGTTTCGGGTTTTGAAAGTCTTGAGCATGCATGTTTACTTCATGTATTTCATTTGGCATGTTTTCTTTCTTTGACTCAATATATAGCGGGAAATCCACCTAGTCTCAATTTGGATGAGATGTGCATGAAATTCATTTTCATATTTATATGCACATATTTATGTGGAGTTTGTCCTATGTATTGGTGTTTCTAACTATTTGGTCCCGATGAGTTTGGGTACCGTTTAGTTTGTGTTGTTCTTCTAGGAACATTTGGAGATGCATTGGATGCTCGGCTCACTCACAAGGAAGGTGTTGTCACCATGTGCATATTGGAGTCAAGCTAGGATGATCAATGAACTACTATCTACCTTCAATTGGTATCTACTACATCCTTCCAATGATATCTCGGTAACAAGTATCTATTCATGCTTTCTCCTCTTGCATTCAACCTTGTTGTAGGTTGCATCTTGGCATGATTTTCATTTCATATCTTGTGATACTTGTTTCCTTTCTCAAAACATCCCAACGATGATCTCTCGTTGCTAGTTGTGATGCCTTTGATGGATGTGTGTTTGGACTTCATTTATATACAATAAGACCTTATCTAGCCAAGTGCTATGCTTTCAAGCAAATATCTTATTGGTATATTTATGACTTCCTTGTGGATATCTTGTTCCTTCGTGTTGTAACTATTTCGGGTGTACATCCTTATTTGTAGATATATATATCATCATGATTTAGTCTACATAGAACCTTATACACTTGAGAGAAATTACATCTCTAGTTGATATCTTTTCTTCCACGTCCACCTTGTCTTTTTTATGTTATTTCTTTGGTGGCTCCGTGAAAGCTTTTGCCTTGAGTGCCTGTCCTCTATCGTTGCATCTTGTTGCACTCTTGTGTGGTGAAGATTATTTTCCTCTTGCTTATCTTTACGAGGTTTTTGCCATCTTAATTGGTATCCCTCGTCTTGATGAGCCTCCCCTTGTCTATCTTCACCACGGGTTGTCGCAAGCATAGGTTCTCTTTTGCTTATTAGTAAGCTTGTGAACTCATTTTCCAGTTGTGTGTGGGAATGATAGGCCTTGCACCATGTGCCTCATTCTTTCAAGACTATGTTGATGCTTAATGCTCATCCTAATCTTAGTCTTCTCAAGTGCTTCGCCATGACTCACACACATCATTTTGGTTGAGCCTATTCTTAAGTTGCCTCTTTTACATGTTGCTCAACCATGTGCTTGTTGCAAGCGCTAGGCTTTGTTTCCTATATGCTCACTTGCACTGGATGTGAGTTTCTATTGATTTTGGGGGAGCTATGATCCTATTTTGTGCACTTTGTATTCAAATACAAAAATTCTTTTGTGTGCACAAATCATGGGGAGCTTCTCTAGTTTCTTTAGAACACTCCTCTGCGCTTTTCATAATATCTTTATTCTTGTGGCATGTAGGATCATTGCTCTAGTTGGTTCAATTGATTTCCGTTGATTGCTTGCTTCAATTGGTATCTTCTGATTGCTTGTGTCTCTCTTTGTTATGTCTTTGTGGCATATCTTTTTGTTGCAATCTTTGGGCATCAATATAGTTTGTCTTCCTCCAAGTATTGGCAGTTGGATATGTGTATTGCATTCCACTCTCTTGTTGAGAAATACATAATTTATGGAGGAACACATTTTATATTGGCCTTCTAAGCTTTTAGCCCATTTTGGCAATCGATGCCAATGGGGGAGAAGTTTCAGAGAGTTTTGTGAAGAAGTTTAGAGAGTTATCTCCTCTTGCTTTGGTTTTGTTCCTTAGCATTTGCATCTCATACGCATGCACTATTGGTTGTTGCATTGCATAGTGAAGCATAATTCCTTATATAAACTCTCTTGAAAGTGATTGTCATCAATTACCAAAATGGGGGAGATTGAAAGAACATGCGGTGCCCCATGTTTGGTTTTGGTAATTGATGACAATCTCTATGGACTAATGGTTGTCTTGAGTTATATTTGAAGGATTTGTCCATAGGATTTTCTTGAAGTCCATGTGTTGGTTTCAAGGAGTTTATGAGTTGACCAAGGTGCTATTAAGGAATTATCCAAAGATTGGTCATGCGAGTGTTGAGCTTATTGCAAGCATGTCTTGAAGAAGAAGGTTGTGTGATCATTCATGTTTACCTTCAATACATCATCCAAATGAAGAGAGTTGCAAAGATTTAAGGTTGATCAAGACTAAGTCAATAGTGAATCAAGTTGATCAACTCACAAAGCGTAGAAGATGTACCGAGAGGGATCAAGTGATCCCATGGTATGGTAAGCTTTGTCCATTGCACTTTGTGTACTAACCCATGGTCTATGTGAGAGTTCTATGTGGGGTTAGGTACGTATCCATGGGCTTGCATCAAGAGGAAGATATCATACAACCCATGGAAAGGATGACATCAAGTGGTGATCGTCATCAAGATTGCCGTGTGCAAGTTCAAGTGGAGCATCACGAAGAGATCAAGTGCTTGAATCTTGCCATCCATTGTGGTGTCAATGGACTTGTGAAGATGAGCCGAAGAGTGGCTCACCCATAGTGGACTATGGGGGAGCAATCATCTAGTCTTCATCGAGCCAACGCAATCAAGAAAGGTGGTCCATCTTGAGGGAGTCAAGATCGTCATCATCTAGCTCAAGTGGACCATGTGCAAGGCAGAGGTTTTCCCTTGATAGGTTTTCTATTTTACCGGTCTCATGGTGGTAGTAGGGAGACCGGGTTATATGATCGTTTGCCGTACTATCAAGGGGGGCTCTCAAGTTGGTAGCTTGATCGTATCGTTAGTAGAGAGCTCAAACCATTGCATCCTTGCATCATGTTTCTTGGTTCTTGTTTGGTTCTCTTTGTGAGTCTTAGAGCTTATGGTCATCTTGATGACAAGCTTGAGTTCATCGAAAACGGAGTTCGCATGCGTCTTCTATGATGTTTTCGGTGTTGGAGGTTTTACCGGTCTTATCCAAGGAAGGGTTCTCACCATTTTATTATGGGCCTTTTCTCATTTGCTTCTTATTGATATTTCTATCAAGATTGTGTTAGCCCTTGTTGCTAGCTTTCCAACAAACTTGGTTTCATCGAATTCGGAGCTCGTATGCGAAAGTTGTGGTTGTTTTGATATTGCCTGTTTTACATAGAGAGGTTGTACCGCCCCGTAGAGAGGTTGTACCGGTTGACCGGTACAACCGGTGTTTGGAGTGGTTGTACCGTTCCAGAATTGGTCCGGAGGTTGTACCGGCCATGTACCGCTCTACCACCGGACTAGTTTCTGTTTTGGAGCGGTTCTTGGGCGGTTGTTGACCGGTTTAACCGGTCTAACCGGTACTACCGGTTCCCCAGGCTGTTGTACCGCTTAGAGCTTTTCCCAGGTTGGTTTTTCCTCTGCTTTGGCCGGTTGTACCGGTTCGTGCACCGGTTGTACCGGTCCTACAGGTTTCTGCACATAACGGGCAGATTCGTGGGGACCTATTTAAGGGAGTCTTCTTCCCCAATGGTTCCCCATCTCTTTAGCTCGTTTTTGCCCCCATTGTTGACCTTCTTCGAGCTTGCTAACTCTCAATCCCTCCATGGATTCTTGCTAGTTTTTGAGGGAAAAGAGAGAGGAGATCTAGATCCACATTTCCACCAATCACTTTCTCCTCTATGTGAGGGGAACCCCTTGGATCTAGTTCTTGGAGTTCTTGGTGTTCTCCTTCTTGTTCTTCCTCTCATTTTCCTCCCTAGCATTAGTTGCTTCGGTGGGATTTGAGAGAGAAGGACTTGGGCACTCCGTGTGCCCTTGCCATTGCATTTGGTGCATCGGTTTGAGTTCTCCACGGTGATACGTGGAAGTTACAAGTTGAGAAGCTTATTACTCTTGGGTGCTTGGTGCCCTTGAGCTTGTTCCTCTTGGGTGCTTGGGCGCCCTAGACGGTTGGTGGTGTTCGGAGCTCAATCATTGTGGTGTAAAGCTCCGGGCAAGCGTCGGGGTCTCCAATTAGGTTGTGGAGATCGCCCCGAGCAATTTGACGGGTTCCGGTGACCGCCCCCAAGGGTTGCCAAAGTGTACGGGTTCGGTGACCGCCCCCAAGGGTTGCCATTTGTATGGGTTCGGTGACCGCCCTCAAGGGTCCCTTAGTGGAATCACGGCATCTTGCATTGTGCAAGGGCGTGAGGAGATTACGTGGCCCTAGTGGCTTCTTGGGGAGCATTGTGCCTCCACACCGCTCCAAACGGAGATTAGCATCCGCAAGGGTGTGAACTTCGGGATACATCATCGTCTCCGCGTGCCTCGGTTATCTCTTACCCGAGCCCTTTACTTATGCACTTTACTTTGTGATAGTCATATTGTTCTTGTCATATATCTTCCTATCACATAGTTGCTTATCTTGCTTAGCATAAGTTGTTGGTGCACATAGGTGAGCCTAGTTGTTGTAGGTTTTGTGCTTGACAAATTAACCGTTAGGTTTATTCCGCATTTGTTCAAGCCTAAACCGTAAATATTTTAAAACGCCTATTCACCCCCCCCTCTAGGCGACATCCACGATCTTTAAACTGTTCATTTGCATTTGAGGCTCGTGCAGCCGGCCCTTCTTCTAGAGCAGAACGCTCTTTTTGAATCATGAGAGAACGGTACGCTGATTTGATAGTGTAGATGCCGGACTTCTCGAAAGCCCAAGCCAAGAAATCTGCTCCTCCCCCTGACCGCAATGGAATGTTAAGTATAGCTATTGCATCAGTAGGAACAAAGGTGTCTCGAACTAGGTCCATCCGCCATGACCAGTTCTCATCATCAATTAAGTCACTCACAAATTGTACTGAAGTGTTTGCAGGTTTGACGATAGGTTTCATTGTCAATGTACCTGGAATCCATTTGTCATCCCACACAGATACAATCGAACCATCCCCAATCCTGTTAATTAGTCCAACATTCAAGGCGTCTCTCCCGGCGATAATAGCACGCCAAGTTGCTGATGAATTTGAGGGTGCACTAGCATGCATGAAGTCACAATCACGAAAATCTCCAACCGTGTTTCCCTAGCATTGCCAAGTTAAAGAAATTGAAGTCACGGAATCCCATTCCGCCCTTACATTTTGGTACTGTAAGCTTATCCCAAGATAGCCAGTGCATGGATCTTTTATCTAAGGAACTGCCCCACCAGTATCTAGCCATTAAGGAAGTGAGTTTTGAGCAAATTTTCTTAGTAAGTAAGAAACAACTCATGCCATGCGCCGGGATGGCTCGAATGGTCGACTTGAGCAAGGTTTCCCTCGCTACGCATGCCATAGTCCGTTCTGACCAACCATTCATCTTCCCCCGACATCGTTCTTCCATGTAATCAAATGTGCCACTTGTGAGCCTGCCAATAGCAGTTGGAAGTCCCAAGTAACGTTCACTGAATGCCTCGTTATCAATTCCCAACATTTGCTTCACATGAATTCTTCTAAATCCCGGAGTATTAGGACTGAAGTAAACTGAACTTTTGCCCATATGAACACTTTGTCCTGAACACTGCGAATAAATTCTGATGATAGCAACGAGCCTGGTGCAACTTTGAATATTAGCATTAATAAAGATAAGACTATCATCCGCAAAAAGAAGATGGTTTACCCATGGAGCTCTCAGGCTAGCTCTAACTCCCCTATCAATATAATTCCCTCCATAATACTTGAGCAGAGAGGAAAAGCCTTCTGCACACAGTAGGAACAAGTACGGCGAAGTAGGGCATCCTTGCCGCAGCCCCCTTGATGGGGTGAAGAAAGGTAGCAATTCCCCATTCACTTTCACCGCGAATCTGACCGAAGAAACACACTTCAAAATCAGTCGAACAAAAGATGAGTAGAACCCCAACTTGATCATGATGGCCTCCAAGAAGTGCCATTCAACTCTATCGTACGCTTTCATCATGTCAAGTTTCACTGCACACGCATAAATTTTCCCCTTCTTCCGTCTTCTAATGGCATGTATACTTTCATATGCAACAAGAATATTGTCTATAATCAGACGCCTGGGGACAAACGCACTCTGTTCTTCACTTATCAGTTCATCCAGACAAACCCTCATCCGGTTTGCAATGGCTTTTGCCGCAATTTTGTAAGGAACCGGGCAAAGAGAGATGGGTTGGAATTGTGTAATATCTTGAGGATTACGCACCTTGGGGATCAAGGTTATAGATGTGTCATTAAACCCAACAGGTAGTTCTCCCCCATTTAGAAAATCCAGCAGCGCAGGCACAAGATCGCCCTCAATAACGCTCCAATGGCACTGGAAAAAACGTGCAGTAAACCCGTCGACACCAAGAGCCTTGGACGGCGCCATTTGGAAAAGCGCCTCCTTAATCTCATTAGGTTCAAAGGGTTTCACAATTGCTTCATTCATGACCGCCGAAACTCTATGTGGCACGAACTGCAGCTGCTCACTTAAATCAGCACCCCCTTGAGACAGGTATAGATGTTGGTAAAATGAGTGCACTTCCTGGTTAATGTCATCTAAACTGTTACACACTGATCCATCCACATGGTTAAGGCTGGCTATATGATTAATACGCCTTCTCTGGGCCGCTTGGGCCTGGAAATAACCTGTGTTTCGATCACCGGAGCGGAGCCAAAGTACCCTCGATCTTTGCTTTAGCCATACTTCTTCTTGGTACAAAGCCTCCCTCAACTTCTTAACTAGGCCCTTTTCTTCTTCAGATGGACCCTGCCCAATAGACCGAAGCCGAAGTTTCTCTATTTGTTGTTTCAGCTTCTTTATCTTCCTACTCAGATCACCAAACTCTCGGGCTCCCCATGAACCAAGGTCCTCTTGAAGTTTTGAAAGTGTATGTGCCAATCCTTGGAGTCCCTCCTGTCCATGGTGCCGAGACCAGGCTTCACCAACAACTTGATCATAATCACAATGGGTTTGCCACATATTTTCATATCGGAATGGCTTTGGCCCTCGCTGACCCTGTATTGTGATATTGTTTCTTATTTCGGCCACAACAAAACAATGATCAGATTCAATTGAGTTGACATGCCGAACTCGAGACTGTTCAAAACGAGCCCTAAAATGTTCATTTGCGAATGTACGATCCAGGCGCGCCTTAACATTGCTATTTCCTCCTTGTCGGTTGTCCCAAGTGTAAGGGGCACCCGACCAGCCCATGTCCTGGAGACCACACTCCTCGGTGACCTCCCGGAAGGTTCTCATCTGCCACTCCGGTCTAGACCTGCGACTAAAGTGCTCTGTTGCATAGAGTGTCTCATTGAAATCGCCCATACACATCCAAGCTTGATGGCTTATATTATGCAGAGTTCTTAGGAACCCCAACTGTGGTGTCTGTCCTCAACTCGTGGTGCTCCATAAAAACCTGTAAACCTCCACTCCGATTCAGAAAGATCAGCTCTCTGACGGTGATATCAATATGGCTACTGCTGTAATTCTCCAGGCTGACAATGACATCTCTTGACCAAAACAATCCAATGCCACCACTCAATCCATCGCTGTCCACACCGAAGCTGCTGGCAAAGCCCAAAGTACGTTGCAAGTTTTCCACCTTCTTCCCCTTTATCTTTGTTTCCATGACAAAGACAAGGGCATGCCCTTCCTGCTTCGCAACACTGGAAGCTCGCGAACTGCCTCGGGGTTCCCAAGCCCCCGGCAGTTCCAACTTATACAAATCATTGACTCTGGCAGCGCTGCCCCGCAGATGCTGCCGAATTCTTTGAACTGGGTGGTGTTGGTTTCTTCTTCTTGCTTTTTGGTCCACCCTCCAACTCGTCATGTTCATGCTCAGCACTACAAGATGGCTTCTCATGGTTAGCTTGATCAGCCCCCTTACCATCTGTAATGAGTGCCGGCGTGACCTTCCTATAAATCTGAACCTGCGGACCCCCTTTCCTTTTGTAAGCATTAGATTTATGTTCCTTTCTAGGGGACTGCACCTCAGGATTTTTGTCCGCTGCATTAGACGGAGAATTTGCATCTTTTCTGGAGTTTTGCGTGCTGCTTGAATCCTTCTATTGTCCCTTTGCAGAAGGCCCCTTTTCCCAATCATCTGACGCCCTTAAAGTGGCCTTGAAAGGCAGCTCACCATTTGCATCACGCGTTCCGGGTGTCGGACAAAACAAATCCGAATGGCCAAGGCGACCACACGAAAAACAGAAGTGAGGAATCTGTTCATACTGAATATCATAGAGATCCTGGCTTTTCCTCCACTCTGACTCAATCAAAATCCATCTCCTCAATGGTTTTTGCACATCAATTGTAATGCGTGCTCTCAGGAAACCCCCAACTGGGTCAATCCGAGCACCAGTAGCATTCTTATCCAACTGTTTAGCGATCGCAGCAGCCCAAGCATCATCCCTAAGATGAAACGGCAAGTTTGTTACCGAAGCCCATACCTGCAACCTATCGAATTTTAGTTCAGACAGCCGCATGCAGGGAATAAATTCTTCCAGGATCACTGCATGCTTGCTCACATACCATGGTGACCCCTCCTTGACACGATCTCTGTCTCTTTCGATCTCAAAGTCCGCCACAAAGACGTTTTCTCCCCCAGAGCGAAAGACTAGGCCCCTAGGGTTTCCCCAGGCGGGCCGAAGACTAGGCCCCTAGGATCTCTAACTCCAATTTCCGATCTGCAGTTCGAAAAGAAAATGTTTCTGGAAAGACAGGTAGGCGTCCATACTCTGATATTCTCGTGATTTTCGTAGGCTGGGCAATATTGGAAAGGACAAAAAAAAATACTTGTACGAAAAAGTTGCGGCTCCAGCTGGAAGAGCGTACCGTTCACTGTAGACTGTAGTACACACTATGATAAGATCAGGACAACACATCAACATGATGGACAGAACACTAACAAAATTCAAAACGTACTAGCAAACATCACCTGACATTGCACACTACAAAATGACAAGATAGCTGAAAATAATTTGCTTCAGAACAGATCACCGTAATCCAGTTGTGCACGTGCACGAGTCAGGGGGCACATGAAATTCAAGCTCGATGTTTGTATGTACATTGTACGGACAGAATCAATAGACGGCATCATATCAAATCTTATTTATTTAGATTGATTTAGATATCACGACACCACCCCTGTGGCACACACACGGCTTCTGGCGAAGACGAAATCACCACGGACGCGGGGGTGCTCCGGACCCTGATTCGTTCAGCCTGTCGAGCAATGCATTGAAATCTATCTGCTGCCCGCTGTCGGTCATCCTCTGGATCACATTCAGCACCTGGTCCCTTGGATATCCCATGGTGATTGCCTTCTCGATCATATCTCCATATGGATGGCCGCGCATCATGTGATGATGCGATGACCCTGGATGGCTCACACCAACACCACCTGGAGGCATCTGTGGTGCCTGGGCTGCAGAAGGATCATTGGGCGGGTAGCCGCCATACGATGTGTTGTAACCCTGCGGATGCCCCTGCGGCGCATACTGCGGAGGATAGGCCCCCTTACTTGGAGGCGGCCCAAAAGAGCCCTGGCCTGGAGGAGGAAGCTGTTGCCTTTGCATGTTGTGCTGCGGTGGTGGCTGAGACGGCGGGATGCCAGGTCCACCGTATGAATATTGCACTTCAGAATGACTCCCACCTGATGGAGCAACAGTGTTGTATGGTCCTTGCATAGCCGCGCTGCCGGGCAGAGTTTCAGGGGAAGGGTTCAATGGCTGGTGGGGTGGATAGCCACCAGAGTAGTTTGGTGGGGGAGTGGGGGGTCTCATCTGAGTTTGCACATGAGGATGTTGTGGTTGCGCTGTCTGAGGAAGATGAGGGTTGGATTGCTGTGGTTGCAGCTGTTGTGGAGGAAACTGTTGGGGATTAGACAACTGGGACTGCTGCGCTGGTTGTGTTGGAAACTGCTGAACATTAGACACCTGGGACTGCTGTGCTGGTTGTGTTGGAAACTGGTGAGCATTAGATAGTTGGGGCTGCTGCACGGGTGGAGGAAATGGCTGGGAGAAAGGCTGCTGTTGCTGAGCCACTGGTGCAGGAGATGAACGAGAAGGTTGCTGTTGCTGCCACTGCTGCTGGTAAGGAGTGTAAGACTGGGGCTGGGATTGATTTGCTGACTGAGGCTGGGATGAAGCATGGGCATCTGGAGCTTGAGCCCTCACTGGCAGGTATTGCACCTCTTGTTGTACTTGCTGACCTTGTGTGTCCTGGTTGCCTGTAGCTTGGTGTTGTGGGTAGTAAACAATGGCTTGGCTAACGGCATAACGGTCCTGCTGTGGTACAAGAGAGCTAGGGGCTGTCTGCTGCACAGATTGATCATTGTACTGCTGGACTGGTCCAGAAGCTCTAGGTACAAGTGTCGATGAGTTCACCTGATGAGGCAAAGCAAGTGCCAGCTGCTGACTTGCTGCATCTCGCTTTTCTTCAGGCTTCTTTGGCTCAGGGAAAGAAGGTGTCAGCACATCTTTCTTTTTAGATTCATCGTGTGTAAGTTGAAACTTGGCTAGCTCCTTCTGAGTATCCGCTAACTCTTGCTTGTCTCGAAGGATTTGAATAGACCTGTGCACCTGCACCGTTTCAAATTTTAGTCACGGTTAGAAATTTCTTAACAGATTAACACTCAAGATCTGTCACACACATAAGCAGTAACACAATGCGCATATGAAAATTAAAGTACAACAACGTACTGGCTAGATCATCTCAGATTTTTAACAGTATTTCTTAACAAAACAATGTAGATGTTAAGAGTTAGAACCATCACAAGTTATGTGTACTGTGTATGCTTCAACTGCAGCTACCATCACAAGTTATGTGTACTGTATATGCTTCAACTGCAGCTACAAATTTGTCTACCGAGACATAAATATATTTAGCAGAGGAGCGGAGCGCATAACAGGCAACGAAAACAGGTTCATCATAAAGTAGAAACATATCATTCTTCATGTGCATTCAGATCTCAGCGACAGGGATGCTTATATCCTCTGGTGTCACTGTCCATGGGTTGGCTTAAATGTGTTTCTTTCAGAGAAAGATCATTGGTTGTTCCAGCTCTATGTTGAGATACCAATGGTTAGAATCTGGAAGGTGCAGATTAGGCACATACAGTGATACAGGTTGATAATTGGCTCAAATACAACTTATATAAGGGCCTGTCCATGGACAGGCCACAGTAAGATGAAGGGCAAAGCAAGTCCAGACGTCCTAGCTGATTGTCTTTTTACTCATATAAACTGGCTTCCAACCATGCAGTGTGCTACTCCAAGTGTTTTTATGATGATTCACTTCTGACTTAGTGATTCAGGTAGGACCAAAGGAGTGATAAATTTTGGAACATGCGCGAAACCTCCCATGCATGCAACCAAACTGACCTCAGATTTCATATTATTCACCTATTCCTCTAAGATAAACCACCTATGCCAAAAAAAAACAAGACTATGGTATGCAGAAAATCATCATGGTTCAGACCTAATAGGTTTTAGTAACCATATTGAACATTCAGTTTAGCTTAGCTTGGATTTCTAAATAACTGGAAATATCAGATCAGTGTAGGATAGGCCCAGCCAAACCCTGAACTTTGGGCTTGATCAACTTCAACCTCAGATGAGAGATGCCTGGGTTGGCTACTTCACTGGCTCATCAAAATCAAACTGCCAAGAGTCTCAGATCATTTAGGATATCATACTGGTTGGCAATCAGTAAGTACACATTCGAACTTGTGCTGCATCTTCACTGAGGCATATAAGCACAGAGCATACAGTTACAGTCGATAACCATTTCAAAATATTTTAGAAATGCCTTCTAAATTAAAGAAGGAAACAGCCTGATGCATTGTTCTAAGATTGAACATAAGTGCAAGTGTGCAACTGCAATTTGTTTCAACTAACCAAGAAAAACTGGTTGGAGTGGAACAAAAGAAATCACATGAGGTAATACTACAGAAACATAAGCTAGAAAAAACCACAGCGGAAAAACAAACGATGTAATATAGATTAAATATATCTGAACCTTATACTTCCTATACCGATGGCTTTCGCTACTTAGTCTGAACTCACAATTACTAGATGATCAAGAGCATAAATAGACACATCGGAGCAACAAACTGGAGCAAACATTTACAGGCAAAGGAGTAAACATCACATGTAAGTGATATAAGATGTTTGATGCAACGGATCATGGAAAGCCCGTTGGCCAACGGTGGGAGAGCGAGTGTTCATTGCCATCCACACGATTTGATCCCTATGATTGACGAAATGTGCCGTGCGCGCACACACACACACATGGTGGTGGTGGTGTATGTGGCTTGTGTGCATCCACCTTTTACTCCCTAACAAAATGTTCTGACTTAATAATATCCAAGGTAGTTTCATCCAGAGACACAATAAGTGCATACACATCAAATAAATTCATACATATGATGATATTAGTATATATCAATGAACATATGGCATGATTGTACTGATAATACACCTGAAAGAACTATATTATCAAAACGGACTTACTTTGAATAATACTCCCTTCGTTCACAAATATAAGATGTTCTAACTTTTTTGTGAATGGGATGTATATAGGCACGTTTTAGTGTGTTTGTTCACTCATTTCAGTCCGTATGTAGTCCATATTAAAATATCCAAAACATCTTATATTTGTAAACAGAGGTAGTAGTATTTACTTACTTCATGTAGATGTTTCTCAAGAGACTTTAATCTTAGATCAGTTTCATCACGAAGCACATCAGCTCGAAGCTCGCCTATGGACCTCTCAAGCTTATAGCAATAAATCTCTAGCTGTGAAAGCCTGCTGGTGATTCCTTCAAGAGACCTTAGCAAATTATCAGCATATTTCTTCATGCATTTCTCAACAGCAGAAAGTACATCCTCTTTGGCATAACTCTCCTGTTCATAAACTTTAACAGATGGTCTCCCAAATCTGCTCTCATGAAAATCCTGTTGCAGAAGTACAAGAATGAGTAGTGGAAGTAATGAATGAAGGTTGAGCATTATAACCACAGGATTATGAAATAAGTTCATCGCTGGAAGTAATGAATGAAAGTTAAATATTATAACCAAAACAAAACCCTCCAGCATCCAGCAATATAAAGGGCATTGGTATGAAATTTCCAGCATGATTCAAATTGTTTTCGAGCTGGTCCCTTAATTTTTCCTATCTATAACCAAAACAAAACCCTCCAGCATCCAGCAATATAAAGGGCATTGGTATGAAATTTCCAGCATGATTCAAATTGTTTTCGAGCTGGTCCCTTAATTTTTCCTATCTATTGACTAGCATTGTAGAAACAATAACCTGTGCAGGGTTTGAACAAATAGGTGATATATCCCAGTGAGGTTAAAGCATACGACCCAAAAGTCTAAAACACTGGATTGTAACATTTCTATACAGGTATAAACATGTCGCGAGTTTCCCTCAATCACGATACATAAATAAATCAAAATTGTTTAAAACGTAGGGCGCATAATACCCTGGGCAGAAGCACAACTGACGCGTAATAACAGTGAAAATAGAGATTTTCCCATGCGAACTCGTCATGGGACACTTTAACAGAGTTTCGTTATCCTTCGTCCCAAATTCCCCCAATGGAACGGAGGGATTCGCAGACCAGAACAGCCCCAAGCTTCTACCAGAGCTTGGCACACCAGCCAATACTGCTCGCGGAAGGGATCTAAGGGAGGGAAGGAGCGATCGATACCTTGTCGACTGGATCGGGTCGCTTGGGCTCGGAGGGGGCGGCGAAGTCGTCGTAGGAGCAGAGCACGTCGTCGGTGCCGAAGTCGAAGCTCCGAGTGCCGCCTGCTGAGCCGCGGCCTGAGGGCCCGCCTGAGCCGGACATCGTAGGGCTAGGGTTTTGGTCGCGATGGGAAGCTTGCTTGGAGGGGAGGCGAAGGGGAGGGGAGGGCGGTTGATAGGTTGCAGGTGAGGAGAGAGGAGGAAGAAGGAAGGATCGATTGATTACTCTGTGCTGTTTGTTTTTAGGGCCCTCTCGTGTGTTGATTAAGCAAAGGCCTCGGCGTCCCGGTTGAGACGATAAGACTAGACTAAGTTTTGTATAGCGACGGGTTATCTCTGTTTTGCTTTCTTTTGGTTGCTTTATCAGTATTCCTTTATTTATATTGAGAAGGCTGGTAATCGAGCAAACAATAGTGAAAACAGTCTCTTTCAAACTTGCGTGTTTCTTCAATTACAAGCAATTCCAAAAAAAAGGCATAGTTTTTAGGCCACCTATACGCGCCAGCGCGCCGGCCCAAATTTGGGCCGGTGGCACCGCAGCCGCATGATTAAATCTCCAACAGCCGTGTAATTAGATCCCATCCCACTTCATCTTCTTCCTTATCCCTGTCTCCATACTAGTCAACGCCACAACTGAACATGTCAGCACGCGGTCCGCCCATGGCCGCACCTCCTTGTCTTTGCTGCCCGCTCGTGCAAAAAAAAAACGGCTTGATTCGAGCTCGCTGGATACGCCGCGTGAGCTCGCTGGAGACGCCGCCCGAGCTCGTTGCAACTCGCCTGCGGTCACCCTGTTGTACCTTTTTTGATGCAGCTACGCCACATCGTCAGTTTCAACTCTGCCTCTCATCGGACAGCTATTGCAACAATTCTATATGCAGCTCGATGGTGACAAAAATGAGTTGGTTGCAGCTTCGCCCGCATTGGTCGATGCCTCCGGTTCGCCCTCGTCGTCGATTTGCACCCTGATCCATCAAAAATCTCACACAAATCTTAAGTAGACAGTTGAAACAAAAAAAAGTCAGTTCCAGCAAAAAAAATCCAGTTCCAGCAAAAAAATCCCGTAAAACAAAACTCCACTAGTCCTTTGAAGCAAAAAACATTGGTCGCTTCCAGCAAAAAAATAACACCAGTTCCAGCAACAAAAACTCCGATAGTTGATTGAAGCAAAGACAAAAAATGGTTGTAGCATCCCTCAACGACGGTTGTAGCACCCCTCGTTGGCGGTTGTAGCATCTATTGCAGTAGCTCCATAGGAGGAGGCATATGGGGGAGAAAGCTGACTGGAACAACGATCTCATTGGGGCGCATGGTGGGGGAGAGAGAACAGATAAGAAAGGAACGAGCGGTTGAGAAGACGAAGGAGAAGATAAGGCAACGATTGGGGTATGGGCCCTATACATACGTGTCGCTCGGGGGTAGGAGGGCCACTTGCTCGCGTGGCCGCGACCGGCCGAGCGTCCGGCAACAAACGTTTCCCTAGTTTTTAGGGGGGAATGGAAACTAGACGATCTATATGATTCATATAATTGTTTTTATTTGTTGCTTACTTGCTTTGCACTTTGCTTGTAAGAAAAATTCCATTTACTGTTTTTCTTGCGAGAAGGCTAAGGATATGTATTAAAATTGTTCCCTTACAAAACGATACTTACAAAAATAAAATAACATACAGGTCCTTGGGGATATCGTTGACGTCTTCCTCCTGCACTCGTTGTTGGCGCGCTATGGGCAAAGCTCGATGGCACCTCTGGATCTCCAGACTAACCTCAGAACTAGGGTAACATTGTTAACACAACGGAAAGGAAGTCACCTGTCAGAGCCAGGAGCCGACAACATCGGATTGTGGATTATATCGTTGTCCCGGGAAGAACGCAACTAAGAGGCCCGAACAATCATCCCCGATTCATCCAGACAGCACCAGCGAGGCCTATCCTCACTAGCTCCCTGATGAAGCCGAACCTAACCGTGCTTCATTGAATGGAGAAGCCAGAAGAGCAAACACACGAACCATTGTTGTCCACTTCATCAAAGTTATGGGGAACGAAGCATGAAAATAAAAAAATTCTATGAACACCCAAGATCTAATCTAGGAGATGCATAGCAACGAGAGGGCAGTATGTCTATGTACCCTTGTAGACCGAAAGCAAAAGCATATAAAACGCGGTTGATGTAGTCGTACTCTTCGCGGTCCAATCACGATCCAACCGATCTAGCACCGAACGGACGACACCTCCGAGTTTAGCACACATGTGGCTCTGTGACGTCTCCTCCTCCCTGATCCAACAAGTGGAGTGGGATAAATAGATGGGATCACAACCAGCACGACGGTGTGGTGGTGGAACACCGGCAGGGCTTCGCCAAGCCAAACCGGGAGGAGGTGGTGGTAGAGAGGGGGAGGGGATGCGCCAGGGAAGGGGTGCGGCTGCCCTACCTCACCCCCACTATATATAGGGGCAAGGGGGAGGGGGCACAGGCCCTAGCCCCTCCTCCAAGTGAGGGTCGGCGGCCCTAGGAGGTAGCTTGCCCACCAAGTCAGGTGGGGCGCCTCCCACCCCTAGGGTTTGCCCCTCTTTGGCTCATGGGCCTGGTGGGGGGCTGGTGCACATGGCCCATATAGGCGAGGGCGTCCCCCATACAGCTTATGTGCCCCCTAGGCAGGTGGACCACCCGAACCCTTTCGTGCCTCCTGTACATTGTCGGCATGCCCCCGAACTTTTCCGGTAGCCAAAACAGGACTTCCCGTATACAAATATTTACCTTCGAACCATTCTGGAACTCTACGTGACATCCGGGACTCTGAACAACCTTCGGCCAGCAATGCAAACATCACAATACTACTCTAGTGTCATCGAACATTAAGTGTGCGACCCTGCGGGTTCAAGAATCATGTAAACATGACCGAGACACCTCTCCGTGTTGCAAATATGGCCTAGAGGCAATACTATTGTATTATTATATTTCCATATCCGTAGTTAAGTTTTTACATTTCATGCTATAACGGTTATGAATCCGGAATATGCTATTTAGTGGAAAACTCATATGCACATGTGAAATGATAAATGGATAAAATAAAGGTTCCTAGTCTCGCCTCTGGGACTAGCTGAAGTGTTGTTGGTGATCACGTTTTCCAGATCTTAGGATATCGTTAAGTGTAATGATAGTCCTAAAATAACATTGAGATTATGATGTTGGAAGAACAATCATATTAAATTGACCCAAACTTGTTTTTTATGAATTGAGTAATGTCGTTTGTAATCAATTGTAATAACACAGAGTGTTAACATGTGATTTTGCTCCTTAGACCATGAAGAGTATCATAGTTACTTCTTACCGTACGGTGGGCTTTGGGGTTGCTCGAACGTCACTAGTAACACGGAGATCATAACGACAACTTACAGGTTCATCGGAAATATTGATAAGGGACTAGATAGCTCGAGAGTGGGATTTGCTCATTCGGCGATGGAGAGATATTCTTAGGGACCTCTTGGTGTGACGAAATCCATCATCGTATGGCCAGACACAGGTGACTACGTCATGGGGATGCCGGGACACAATAACGAGAAAGAAGAACAAAAAATGGTAGCGAGGATTTCGGTATAGTGAGCATGTGGTGACTCAGGAGGATACCAATGCATCTCGGGTTTTGTAAAGTATCATGAAGCAAAGGTAACATCACATGATAACCAAAGGTTCACTCGAATAGCATTCGTGTGCTCAATTGGACCGATATGGACGTCCACGGTTCCGTTGTCTGTCATTGAACGAACGATTTCGTTCATGTCTATGAGTTACCAAACCTACAGGGTCACAAGCTTAAAGCAATCACGATTAGTGGTACGGGAGTGATGAGAATATATTTGTGGAATTGTTTCATTAATATTCAGAATAGTTCCGAGAGGATCTGGAAGCGTTTCGGGGCCACCGTAAGGGTTTTGGAGAATATCGGGTAATATCGGCATCACTGATAAATAATATATAGGTGAAAAATGTTTTCGAGGATGTTAATATATATATATTTTTAATTTAATATCAACGGGCCTAAAAGGCTAAGAGGTGGAAGGTAACTTGGGCCACCAGGGCCCGAGTGTGGAAGGCGCCTCCTTCCCTAAGGAAGGAGGCAGAATCCTACTAAGGGAGAAGTTGGACTCCGCCCCCTTTGGCCGGCGCCCCAAGGAGGCTCTCCTTCCTTGGTGGATGGCTCTCCCTCCCCCTCTAACCTATATATACTTGAGGTATTGGCCACAACTGTTCATACAAGTTTTGGAGCCTCCTCTTGTTCTTCTAGTTCTAGTTGGTCCTAGTTGACTAATTAGAGCTAGGCTAATCCTCTTGTCCTCGTAATTAGAAGCCCAATGTACTTATAATCTCCGCTCTCTAATTCTCCAGTGACGATTAGCTCTGTATGGCGAAGCGCTGCCAGATTGTGAAGGCTACACACTTGCAACGAAGTAGAGAGGTCGTGCTTTCGGTCTTCGATTCGAGGGAATGTTCGCGGGCGGTACGGGGGATCATTCATTGTTCGAGGGACTCCTAATACGATCTACATCGACACGTTCTTCTTCCGCTGCAACTTAATGATGGTAATCTTCAGATTAATCTTGGGTGATAGTAGGTGCGATTTTCTTTGTTTTCTACTATGTTTCCCAACAGTGGCATCATGAGTAGTTATATGAGTAGGTGTAGGTTGCGATCTAGATCACATGTGATTGTGAGGGTTGATGTTCTTGCTATGCATCCCTCGAGTGTTGCTTTGGTTCAATTCATCGACAACATGGTGTCTGTTTTACAAGGTTCTGACAATCGATTGGCTCTGGTTGTCGACGATCTGCTACACTACAAAAAAAAAGACACATCCGTGACATTTTGGCCGAACGAAAAAAAAATTATGTCATACTTATGACACTTCTATGACGATAATTGTGACAAAACCCGGTATCACCATAGATGTGGTGGGCTCCTACTTCTATGACAAAAATCATGACCAAAAATGGGCTTTTCGTCCTGGGCAGGCCGGAGACGCAGCTGCATGACATTCTTTGGGCCGTCCATGACAGAAAAAACCATGGTAGAAGCGAGGGCGAGGAAAATATCGAGGTGTTCCCGGTTACGGTGGGTGGTCGGGGCCGAGCGATGCGCGTTTCTCTCGTACACGTACGCGCGTGTGTGCGAGGCATTGGGCTCTAACTGAACCCGAGCGAGGCGTTGGGCTCTAACTGAACCCAAGCGATTACACTGCAGGCTACGCGTTACTAAACCCGAGCGATCGATCGATGGCTGTTAACTGAACCTGATCGAGCGATTCCTTCGCTACTGCTGCTAACTAAAGCCAATCGATGCTACCTCTGGATGAACAGTGAGTGTTGCGAGGGGGTTTGGATGAACAGTGAGCGGTGGGGGTGGATGAACAGGACCCCGTGGCGTTGCCTCTAGATGAACAGGACCCCGATCGATCGAGCAGGTTGGGGCTGGATGAACAGGATCCCGTGGAGGGCTGGATGAACAGGACGACCCTGTGGAGGGCTGGATGAACAATAGAAGGTGGGGGTGGATGAACAGTAGCCCGTGTAGGGGTGGTTGAATAGGAGCCCGTGGAGAGGGGTGGTTGAATAGTAGCCGGTGGAGTAGCGCGCGGTGGAGGCTGGATGAATAGGAGCCCATGGATGAATAGTCGCAGGTGGAGGCTGGAGGAGGTCGATGTTGGATGAACAGTAGCCCGTGGAGGCTGGAGGAGGTCGACGGTGGAGATGAACAGTATCCAGTGGAGACCCGTTTTGCGGTACGCCACACCCCTCCCGATGAACAGGACCCCCGTTTTGACCGTAGTGCTCCAACATAAGTCCGTTTCCTCCGTTTTGCGGTACACCACACCCCTCCCGATCAACAGGATCCCATTTCGACCATAGGAGGTCAAACACAAGTCTGTTTCCTCCGTTTTACGGTACACCAGACCCCTCCCGATGAACAGGATCCTGTTTCGAACGTGGCCGGTCGAACACAAGGCCGTTTCCTCCGTTCTGCGATACGCCAGGCCTCGTTTCCATCGCCTGTTCCATCCAAGCCAGTTGGCTCCCACGCGTTCCGTTGCCTCCCGATGAACACGACGCATTTCGTTGCCTCCCCATGAACACGACGCATTCCGTTGCCTCCCCATGAACACGACGACGACGCAGTTCCTCCGTTTCGACCCAGCCATGTACACGAGCCCTGGCCGTACGTATGTGCGAGTAGGCGTTCGAGACCCTGCCTGTATGTACGTATGTGGCCGTATTTTCTTTCTTGCACCCTGGCCGTTGTACATACGTGTACATGCTACATGCGCGCCTCTACTACGACACGTGTGCGCCTCTACTACGACACGTGCGCGCCTCTACATCGACCAGTATGTACGTACACATTCGCAACCATAATGACAACGCTACGTACGCTTCGACCAGGTGGGTCCCGACTGTCAGGAACTTCCTTATGTGCGAAGATGTAGCTGGTGGGTCCCAGCAGTCACGAAGGTGAATCGTTTTATTTTTGCCCGGACGCACTTCCTTGCGTGCGAAGGTGTAGCTGGTGGGTCCCAACAGTCAGGGGGAAAACTTTTTTTGCGAAATACGATGGCCCATCCGGTGGGTCCCTACTATCAGGTGGAGGAATAATTATTTTGCGCGTAATAAGGAGGCACTTCCTTGCGGCCGTCGTGGACCCAGCTGTCAGCCTCTCCACGTACAGTACTCTTTCGATAGAAGTCGTTCCTTGACCATGTTGACCACACCGCACGAAGAGTACCAGGGCGGTGGACGATGGTGAGGCCTAGGAAGGGGACGACACGGAGACGGGGAAGACACAACAGTGGAAGCCCGCGTGGAGAGGAGTACGAGGGTCCACTGGTTAGGCTGTGGTGTGAGGTTGTCGTCACCGCAGGGCCTGGCCAACGGTGGGAATAGTAGGGGGCAGTGAGGCCTCTGTGGCAGCACATCCAGCCACGGGAGGCAGGAGCATGTGGCAGGACCGGTGCTACTTTGGGCGGCTGGAGCAAGAAGACCAGAGGTTGAAGAAGTACTACTGCTGTTGGATGGACATCGTACGGTCACTGGAGCTAGAATCGTTCATATTGACTAAGTTGACAAATCCCTCCATCCCCGTCAACTTAGTAGGCCCACAAGTCAGCCTCCCACCAAGGTGGGTCCCAGCTAGCAGGGGGAGTATTCATTTTTTTGTGCGTAATAAGGAGGCACTTCCGATGGGTCCGAGCTGACAGCGGGGGGAATGTTTTTTCGCAAAATACAGTGGCCCGTCCGGTGGGTCCCAGCAGTCACGGGGAAACGTTTTTTCGCGAAATACTGGTGGCCCATCCGGTGGGTCCCTGCTGTCAGGTGGAGGAATAATTATTTTCCGCGTAATAAGGAGGCACTTCCTTGCGGCTGCCGTGGACCCAGCTGTCAGCCTCTCCACGTATAGTACTCTTCCCATGGAAGTTGGTCGTTGACCACATTGACCATGCCGCGCTGAGAGCACCACGGCGGTGGACGACGGCGAGGCCTAGGAAGGGGACGACGCGGAGCCGGGGAAGACACGGCAGTGGATGCCCACGCAGAGAGGAGTACGAGGGTTCACTAGTTTGGTTGCGGTGTGAGGCTGCCGTCGCCACAGAATAACAGGGGGTGTGGGTGAGTGGAGGGATGGCCTGGCCAGTGGTGGGAGTAGTATGGGGGCGGTGAGGCCTCCGCGGCAGCATAGCCGGCCACGGGAGGCAGGAGCAGGCGGCATGACCGGCACTGCTTTGGGTGGCTGGAGCAAGAAGACCAGAGGTTGAAGAAGCACTATGGCCGTTGGATGGACATCATACGGTCACTGGAGTATTGACTAAGTTGACAAAGCCCTCCGTCCCCGTCAACTTAGTAGGCCCACAAGTCAGCCACACAATATGGTGGGTCCCAGCTAGCAGGGGGTTTTCATTTTTTTGGGCGTAATAAGGAGGCACTTCCTCGCGTGCGAAAATATAGCTGGTGGGTCCGACCTGTCAGCGGGGGGAAGGTTTTTTCATGAAATACAAAGGCCCTTCCTGTGGGTCCTAGCTGTCAGGTGGAGGAATCATTATTTTGCGCATAATAAGGAGGCATTTCGTTGCGTGCAGCCGTGGACCCATATGTTAGCCTCTCCATGTACAATCCACTTCCGACGGATGTCGTTCATTGACCACGTTGACCAGGCTGCGCCGAGAGCACCAGGGCAGTGGACGACGGCGAGGCCTAGGAAGGGAACGACACGGAGCCAGGGAATACTCGGCACTTGTTTCCCACGCGGAGGAGTACGAGAGTTTACTGGTTCGTCTGTCGTCCCCGAAGAATAACAGCAGGTGTGGGTGAGTAGAGGGATGGCTAGGCCAGCGATGGGAGTACGGTGGGGCCATGAGGCCTGCGCGGCAGCATAGCCGGCCGTGGGAGGAGGGAGCAGGCAGTCCCGCTGGCGCTTGTTTGAGCGGCTGGAGCATGAAGAGTAGAGATTGAAGAAGCATGACAGCCGTTGGATGGACATCCAATAGTCACTGCTCTGTGTTGACTAAGTTAACAGGGCGTTGCGTGTGCGTCAACCTTTTTTTATGAAAGCATACACGCGAACTTGTAGTAGGCGCACAAGTCAGCCTCAAATATGTGGAAAACAGCATACAACCCATCTGCCATTATTTCTAATAATGTACATCCCATTTGCCAATTTTTAAGAATTTTTTTGGAGCCCATCTTCTTTTTGTTAGCATTACACCCCATATTGTGGCCACTGTTAAAAAGTATACAAAATTTTGCATATTTTGATGCGGTCAATTGTTTTTAATCCAGAAATATCGATTCACATTCAAACTATTTTGAAAATAATTTATATAAATATAAAATCCAAATAATTGTCCATGCATAAAAATCAATGGAATTTAAAATCTTGTAATGAAAAAAATTTGAAACTAATTCCCGGTTTGATGTGTTTTAAAAATGTACAACCCATTTCTAGGCAAACCGAATGAAACTCTCCTTGTCTTAAAAGATTTGCAGCCCAACAGGGCCGATAAAGGAAGTAGGCCTCGTTTGGGTATTTCTTTTAAAAAAATAGAACTGGGATAGCCATTTTCAGCAAGAAAAAAAACAGAACTGGGCTCATGATGTGGTAAACATAAATAAAACCCTGGCTGGACGGGCCACATCCCCCACACAGCCCCGTTGTTACCCTGATCCGTCGCTAAAACTAGTTTAAATAACAACTGCTTGTTCCTCAAAAAAAACTGTGTGACCTGCTGGGTCCCTAATGTCAGCCGCTTGTAGTGTAATTCTCTCATTTATCGACTACATTGACAATGGCGTGAGCCCCAGATGTCCAACCATTAGGAGGAACCATATTTTTGGGCTTGTAATATAGAGGCACTTGCTTGCGTACTGCCATGACGCTGGTGGGTCCCTACTGTAATCCTATCCACATATAGTCATCTCCTTGTTCCTCTCGGTTGTTGACGACGTTGACAACGCAAGAGGGTGGCGCACCGCGCACGGCGAGTGAACCAAGGCCGCAAGGCAGAGGACGACGATGAGGCCTCGGACGGAACAAACAGGAGTCGTGGAAGATGCACCGGTCCAGTCGCAAGCGGAGGGGAGTACGAGGGTTGACTGGTTCGGGTGCTAGTGCGTGTTGGGGCTAACGTCGCCGGAGAATAATAGGATGTGTGGGGGAATAGAGGGAGGGACTGGCCAACATTGGAGGGTACGTACGGTAGGGCGGCAGAGGCGTAGCCAGCCATGGGAGGCGGGAGCAGGCGGAGCTGACTAGGTGGTTTGGTTTGGGCGGCTGGAGGAAGAAGAAGACAAGAGATAGAAGATACACGACAGATGTTGGATGTCAATCCAACGGCTGGTAGGCAGAATCGTTTGTTGACTGGCTAGTAAGTCGACACCACCTTGGATAGGCTATTTCCTCGCGAGTCCCAAATGTCAGAATCCAAATCTGTCACGGTCATGCAGCCTTTCCTATGAAAATTTACAGCCCATTTGATGTGCTAGTTCGAAATAAGTTTGTGGGTGCTGGTGGGGGCTAATCACTTGGCTTCTGTAATGCACAGTGAGCTCAAGCAGCCGACGAGAGTGATGTTATTTCCCTTGGTTGGGATTTGTTACAATATTTCACTCTAAATTAAACGAATGGCAAGCCAATTGCCTTGTTTCAAAGAAAATATGACAGTCACAGCCGAGTTGAAAAGGGCAGGAACATCTAACTCCAGCTTACAAACTGTACAAAAGCACGAGGGTTAATTGTTCATCAGGTTTACAAAAAAAACCAGGTTGAAAAGGGCAACAACATCTAACTCTAGCACTGTTTTGGCAGTCACAGTCAAATGGATCGGTCAGGTCCATAGGATGAACATCCTAGGTCATAAAATTTACCGGATTATGACCACAATATGTTGTAAATAGAAGCCCGACATGTTCAGAAGCTCTTTTGCCCACCTGAAACTCCTCTTTTTTCTCTTCGACATACCCATCCGTCAAAACCATGCCGATGATAAACTTAAGCCTGATGGATAATAGTAACCTCGCATTCAGCAGGAAGAATGTGACAAATCTAGTGTTTGCACGGTTGGCTACATATCGTTCTAGCGTTATTGTCTTCAATCGAATCTCATGAGAAGTGAGAAAATCCCGATGCTTATGAATCCACCGATTGGTTATAACTTTCTTACCCCGTCCTGTTGCCTAAATAGACATGAAGATTGAAAACAGTTAAGGTCTAGAAAAAGAGTGTCGAAAGAGCAACAGCTAAACGGTTAATTCTAGTACACTATACGCGGGCTTCCAATGTGCGTGAAATTATCACCTTTATATACAACTTCTCCAGACATGGAAAGCATTGCAGCAAGCCAATAATCTTGTTCAGATCAAAACTATTCATTTGGATATATAAGATCTTGACAGAATCCAGCACCATTGATAGGCCATCCATGGAGAAACTCTTCATTGAGCATAGAACATAATATTAGTACAAAATGTGTACTCCAAGATGATATATAACTTATGTGTGGAAATTTAAAATGCAGCTTATGGTTACAAGTGTAGATGATAATATAAAGTACCTGAAGAACTATGGAGTCAAACACCATATTGAAATGAGCACAGAGATCATGTATTACACCCAAGGTCTCCAGTTTAGGCGCAGAGAGGACGTTTATTTGCAACGGTGAATAACTAGAATCAAGGATCAATCTTTGAAGTGAAGGGGCATCTTGGATGATGAGTTGCCTTCTGTCAAAAGAAATTCCAATTCTTACAAGGTTAGGCGACTTTATTTGGAGACAACCGATTCTAACTGCGAAAACAAGCACCAAGCACTCCATGGCAGGGCAACTGGAGTGGATGATGCTGTGCAATGAGGCCTCCGATATACGAACCCGCACAAGTGAAAGTTTCTTAAGAAATGGGAGTCGAAGGTTTAGTGCCAGATTGTTTGGTAGGTAGCACAACACAAAGGTGGCAGTGTGAAGAGAGGAGAAAAACAACGAGATGGACATCAGTGCTAAGGGCACAAGTTCATGGCGTTCGGTATGTGGTATGTGATTTCCAGGGGAATAGTAGAACTCAAGCAGCTGTAGTTCTATGAATTCAGGGGATTTCAGCCAGGCGTCCACCGTGCAGGGTATGGTATGCTTGCTCAGGTAGCATGACGGGATGCAGAGGCTTTGAACGGAGCCCTGGTGGGAGGAGATGATGGCTGTGGGATTTCAAAATCATTGAAGAGACATAGTTGACGACAATCGAGATTAAGGGGCACAACGCGCCATAGAGGGCGCCACCGAATTGAGAGGACTTGGGTGCGGCAACAATCCTTGGTGGGGAGAAGCGAGATGATCTCCCCAAGGATGGCGTCCGAGAGATCGCTGATGCGGTCCACCCGAGATTCTATGGGTTCCTGGGATCCGGTGGGGGCGGGGTCGCCGCTTCTCCCCGCGCTGCCGGTGCGGGATCTACAACAGGCGTCACCGCTGGCGGGAGCCTCATCTTCTTGGTGCTGGGGTCAGCCGACTCCATTTTCCTCGAGGGCGTCGCGTCGCGCTCACGGATTTGAGCAGAGTAATGAATGACAAGTCCAGTTGTAGTGCGAGTGAAGAAAGGGGAGCTGGAGTTTTTCTGTAGTAGTGAGGAAGAAGGGGAGCTGGGGTTTTCTGTAGGAGTGAGGTGAGGAATTTGGGGGTACGAGTGGAGCAAGCTGACGTGAGGTGGGTGGGAGCAAGGAGGAAGAAGAGCACCCAGGTTTTTTGGGGGGCGGTGTGCTGGGTGTGGGTAGCGCCTCTCATTCAGTAAATATATGGGCTTTTGAATTGATTTTACTATTTACTAGTGGATGGGCTGTTTTGTCTTGGGCCCAGAGAAACAATTACTACTAGTACAGTGCAGACACTCTACAACTACCCAGAAAAACAATTACTACTAGTACAGTGGATACAATACCCCTTCTGGCTCCTCCTAGGTCATTAAAACGTCTCCCTCTACTGAATGTCGTTATACTTTTGTTCATCGACATGCGGGCCATGCAGCGCATGGGCCCAAATGCCATCCACCAAATTAGAAGGCAGTATGCAGGCGGAGAGTCACCCCAGTCGTGGCGCGGCAGTAACGAGCCGTCGTATCACAAAACCCCACCTCCCCGCAGTCTAAGTTGGACGGACGAAGCAACCATCATTTCACTCTTCGCTGAATCCCCTTCTCCCTCACCGTCTTCAAGAAAGGCAACACTCGCATCTACCACTGTTCTTCTCTCCCAAGGAAGGAGAGGTAAGCGGATCCGTGATGTTGGTATATTTTCGTTCAGAGAAAAAAAAGAACTTTTGCAAAGCAGTAACCGATCCTCACTCTTTTTTTTGTTTCATTGTCATTGCGATTGTGTTTTCCTTTCAGTGGTCTCCTAGTATTCGTCAGTTTCATGATGGACCAAGGAGAACCATGCAAAGATCTGCCGATATTGGAGCAGACGCGGGAGGCTGATCCCCACGAGACAGAGAGCTCCAAGAAGATGGAGGTAGCCACCGAACCGACCCCAGATACGCTCACGACCACTACTGAGATGGTCAATGCCCCATTTGAGGTTACAGCCCCCATGGCACTGCAGGAGCAGTTTTCCCCATTCGTGGATGTGTCCCCCCCCCGCGCTGAGCTGCCCAAGGTGATTTTCTTCTTTGCCGATCTCGATTGTGGTTTTTCATCTAAGTATGTGGTGATTAATAATGCAAAATTTTATTAGCTTCAATGACATGCTATACATAGTGGTTTAAATAACTTGTGTTTCTTATACTGAAAATTAATTCAGAATTTGTTTCTGTTTCAATTAGAGCCCTGATGCAGACAAGGATTGTGTGGTTGTACATGTCAGTCGCTATGAGGCGGATGACCTGAATATATGCACTGGGAAAACAGAGTTCTTAGGCTATTGGATCCTGGAAGCCATTTGCGGTTATACCAATGAAGAGTTGTATTCCAGCCTCACTGTTGTCAGGCGTGTTGTCCAGGGTGTACTGAAGCACAAGAAGTTCAAAGCTACTCCTTCGTTTGTGAGGCATACTGTTCTTGTCAAGATTACGCAGGAAGATGACGTGGCATGCCTCCACAAACAAGTTTATCAGTGGCAAGGCCACAAGGTTGTCTTCATGAAGGTTCACAGGATTGAGTTGCTGCGGTACGTCCTCGATGATGTTCATGGCAAGGTCCGTCTTGTGTCCAGCCCAAATTAGATCGAGGCATGAAATAGTTGACCTGGCTAGTGTTTAATAGTAGTTTGGATTGTGTCTAATTATCTGAACCTCGCCTGTTATCGACCCCTATGGGGCTAGTACTCTATTTGAATCCGTCTATGGGAACTGCTGCTACTTTTGTGTGCCCATGAATCATGTGAGAACGATCGTAATTGTTGCCGAAACGGATGCATCCTCACTAGTTTTTTCATGAATATGGCTTGGTAAGACATAAGTTGTAACGGCTTATCATACGAGCAGTGTGTGTTTTGATGAAATAGAGCACTCGTTCGAGAACTGTGCATCAACGTATACATAAGTGCTTGTAAACACCGTTGGTGCTACCCCACTTGTAAGCAGTTGTGCAAAACACGGCACATTGGCTCAGATCGCTTCAACACTAGGCTATCGACCAGCTAACAATCAACAATATGATGTCTGACATATAAGCAACTATGTATCTTGGTACAGTGGTTCATGCAGTTAATTGAGGCCACAATGTAAATTCCAAACGTTCACATGCTAGTCCAGCGCTCATGTGGAACACTCACATTAAACTCGTCTTCACAAAAACTTGAAAAGCATAAATTAAGCAATTTTATACATCTCAATGATTCATAGAACATAACAAACATATACTAGTTCACAACAAAAGACAACGTTGTGAGAAGGTTTACAAATCAGGAAAAAACAAGCAAGGCTTCTCTGAGCAAAGGGCCTCCCGACAGGCTTAAATTTCCTGGAGTTCACTCTGGTTTTTTCTTGTTGCCACCATCCAGGGTTAGGTTCTCTCATTCCAGAATAACCAATTATAATTGTGGTCTCAGCTGGAATGCTGAACTGAACCATGCAGTGTACTGACCAAGTGAAATTCTTGTGCCCACTAAATTTAAGCACCGCTATCTGCAGAAATAAGCAGACCACAATGCCTCTTGTCCGCGCACCTATCCAAAAAACCACTGTGCAGCCGTGCCAGCTAGTCCTCGGTCCATGGATGAACTGGTAGAAAGTGCATTCCGGACTAGGATGCAGTTGTTTTCGCTCATCCCTGTACTGCAATCAGGAAGTAAAATGTACGAATCAGCTTCTTTTAGATTGCATTGGTCATTCTACCTTAGTTACTACCAATGGAGGAATACCTTGAACACTGGAGGTTAGACGACGGCAACAAGGGATAGCCATCTCATTTTGCGCAGTTCTACTAAAACTAAGGTGTGTGCTTTTGATTGCGCGGATATAAATGATACGGAGACAGACATCCCTGTTTGCGCAAATACGAAATATGGTTATTTAAACAGTGATAGATATTTGTAGTGGCGTATGATTAACAGCAACATCTATTGTGTTATAATTGGCACTAGATTGACAGTATGAAGAGTCCTTAAGTAAGTAGCATCACATCACATCAACACTGCCACTAGATTAACATGTAGAACAATAGCATTAGTATTACTGTCATGACAGTAGCACATGGTCAGTAAATGTGCAATCAAATTTTTGCAGTTCCACTGGGATAAAGTAATGTTAGCGGTGTGAGATTTAAGTGTAACTGCAAAAACACAATTCATGGGAAATAAAGCAAGACGGAAGCACTTCAGAAAATGGTGGTGGCATTGCTTCAATTTATCGACGGCACTAGTGAAAGTGCAATCATATTTTGATGTTGATGACAACACATATGCTAGGGACTAATCATGATTATCAAGTATATCTCAGGATTGTGTCTCAAAGACCGTGTGCGTGGATCATGACTAGGGACAAAAAGCATGTAACTCAAGAATGGATATACAAGATGTTGACTTCATTTATGGTTTGTTCTTGAGTATAGAGATCCCGCACTATTAAGAGGGGATCGATGGATCTAGTGAAAAACTTGCTCAAAAGCCACTTTCTCTATACCTTGCCTTCGGACGTCCGGTGTTCTACGGACGTACGGTACCTCTTGATTGCCCGGACGTCCGGCCACTTCCGGACGTCTGGTGTTCCACAACAGAAGCATTTCTACGGATGTCCGGAACTCTCCGGACGTCCGACACTTTCACAATAGAAGCATTTTACGGACGTCCGAACTCTCCGGTCGTCCGTGCTCCGGATGTCCGGCCCAGCTCAGACGTCCGTATCCTGTACACTGGGTTGTGGCTCACATTTTCACAGCGGCCGGTCGTCCGATGACTGTCGGACGTCCGAACCTATTTGTGCCTCCGGACGTCCGACGTTCTCCGGACGTCCGGCCCATCCTGTACCCCAAACGGTCACTTTTACCCACCACCTATATATATACCCTTCCCTTCCACGGGATAGGGTTGACCATTCACTTTGAGCCTATCAAGAACACTCCTCACTCTCTCTCATTCATCCACACCAAATCCTAGATTCCCAAGTGTGCTAGGAGCATTTGAGAGAAGTTCTCCAATCAAGTGATAGATCCACTCCTTCCCTTCTTTCCACCAAAGGAATTCGTGACTTGAGCAAGTTTTGAGCTTTTCCCGATCGTTCTTATTACTCTTGGAGGTTGGAGACTCCTAGGCAGTAGGAGTCATTCGGAGAGGAATTGAACTTTGTGATTACCCTCGGAAAAGTTTGTGAGGGTTTGGAGACCACCCCAAGGTCTACCACTAGTGGTTGAGAAACGCCTCCGTGGTGTTGTCTCAAAGGGAGAATAGGGTGAGCCTTCGTGGTAACATCCACCTCTCTAACGGTGACTAGCTTCCCTCCAAGGAAGTGAACATCGGCATACATCCTCGTCTCCCGGAGTTGCGGTTATTCCTAACCCTAACTCTCTACTTGTGGTTACTTGTCTTTTTACACTTATGTACATCATATTGTGCTTGCCTACTTACATGTTTGTGTTGTTTGCTTAGTACTTTGTGCTCACGTGCAATTGTTAGGCTCATCTTCATATTCCGCATTATTGCCTAAAATTGCCAAGTAATAATTAAAATTTGTAATTGTACCTATTCACCCCCCCTCTAGGTCCATCTCGATCCTTTCAATTGGTATCAGAGCCTCGTGCTCTATTCTTGTGGCTTAACCGCCCTAGAGCGAGATGAACCTAGATGGGACTCCCCTGGTTGTAGATCCTAAGGATAAAGGCGAGGTTTCTTCTGAAGTCAAGTCCTTTATGTCTCAGGATCTAGAACGGGCCCTTGCTAAGCAAAAAGAGGAGCATGATGCTTCTCTTGAGGCCTTGGTCCAACTGAGATTAGCCACGTTGTCCGCGGTGCTTGCACAGCACTCAAGTGGTGTGGGTTCGAGGCCAACTGTGCCTACATCATCACTTGGTCAACAACCTCCTAGCAATGAACACGCCAGTGTTCCTTGGCTTTATGCAAGACCTCAGGTTGAGAAACCAAGATATAATCCTCAAGGCAAACCTCCTTTACTTAGTGCTACTTCCGATTTTTCTTTGTGGAGAGTTGCTATGCAGGATCATCTTCGACATGGAAACGATGAGATGCTGGAGATCATAGAGTATGGCTATCATGTGGTTGATCCAAAGAACCCCACACCAAGAGAAATATATGACAAGAACCTCAGTGACACGGCAATCATGTGTATAAGGAGAGGTATGGATGAAAAGCAAAGGAGACCGTTCATACACATCACAAGTGCCAAGGAACTATGGGAAAGTATTATACGATCCAAGACTGGCACTTCTACCCTCCGGAGTGCTCAATATGAAATTGCCAAGGGGCAATTGCAAAACTTTTGTATGGAAAAAGGTGAAACCCCCAATCAACTCCTTGAGCGTCTCATGACTCTCACTGCGGATATTGAGTCATGTGAGTGTGACAAGACACAAGATGGATTCAACATGACTAAGAGGTTTCTTGTGGATAAGTTGCTTCATGCTCTTGCTCCATATCACCATCAAATGGTGTGGGACATAAGACAACACCATACCTTCAAGGAAATGACTACATATGACATCATATCCACCTTCCAACTATTTGAAGAGTCAAAGGCTAATGCCACAAAACATCTTGCCATGCATGGTTCCCCATCATCAAAGGTCAATCTTGCATTGAAGGCCAAGCAAGTATGTGAAGATGAGCAAAGTGAAGAAGAAGAAGAAGATGATAATGATGAAGATGGTGATGAGATTGAATCCGACGAGGGCCCTTCGTATGAAGACATGGCTCTTTTTGTCAAGAAGTTTAGCACGGGAAAATTCAAGGGAAGATTTCAAAAGAAGAAAGTAAGAAAATGCTACAACTGTGAAGAAACCAATCACTTCTCCAACGAGTGCCCTTATGAGAATAGAGAAGATAAACCAAGGTTTCCCAAGACCTTTCCCAAGAAGAAGTTGCCAAATCCTTTGAACTCCAAGCTCAAGAAGAGAGATGGAAAGG